>NC_134139.1:22537500-22647500 GCF_033958435.1 Carettochelys insculpta | reverse complement strand
GTCACAGAGGTTGCATTTGTAGGGTTTTTCTCCAGTGTGGCTTCTACGGTGTACTACTAAATTACTCTGAAACTTGAATGTTTTCCCACAAAATTCACAAGACTTGGATTTCATTGGAGGCTGGGAAGGAGGAGGAGCTGACTGAAGAGGAGGAAGGGGCGGTGTTGCCAGAAATGGTGGCTTGCTGCCTGGCTGGAATGGTTGCAGTAACCTTTGCATAGGGCTGGGCCGGCTGGGTGACAACGGTGGACTGGAGGTGTTTCCAGCTAATTCTCTAAGTCTCCTGGAGAAATCCATGGCTGGTGGCTCCATAGCCATGGGGTTCAGTCGTAGCACCCTGTCAAAGGCACTAGGGTGATGGGTTGCAAGAGCCATTTCTTCCGCACCAAGGCGTTCTATGCGGTGTGGATCCAAGTGATGTCTGGGGGGAGGGCTAAACAAAGGAGGTGTGGGTGGAAAACGCCCTTCTCCAAGACCTGAAGCCTCTCTTGATACTGACCCAGGTATTCTTAGCAGGTTAAAAGGATTATTGTCTGCAATATGAATTCCATGGAGTGGTGGCTGTGAAGGACATTCTGCACCTAGTCCTGATGGGATACCAACCCGCGGTGTCAGGGGACTTCCATGCTCGCTTTCTAAGTAGATTCTTAATCCGTGAGTATTCTGTGCGTGTTGCAAGAGAAACCATGCACTGTTGAAAGGCTGTTTACAAGTTGTACACGTGTAGCTGCTGGGCTCATCTTTACCTGCAAAATAATACAACAGCAACATAAATGTTTAATCACTGAATAGCTAATCAATCATTGATGGAGTTTTTTGTTTGTTTGTTTGTTTGTTGTCTTTCTAATCTTTCTTTTCCCTACCATTAAATCTAAACTGGAGAAAAAAATATCTAACTGGTGAGTAGTCAGGAGGAAGGGGAGCTTGCAAATTTAACCATATCAAATCTGAACGGACTTCCTGCTTTTTTTTTCCTTCCCTACCAATCAGAAGAGCATGTGAACAGGTAACAATGTTAAAGAGTCATCAAAAAGATGATTCAATATGTTCATTCTCATTATGGCTTCACAGATACCTTGATCTTACCTTGCTAATACTGAAAATGACAAACTCATTAAAATAATTTTATTAAACGTATTATGCGAAAACATATACAGAGGTCCAAAGAAACAGCCCAAAGTGCAATGATAGCTAAGGAAGATGAGAAACCTTGGATTATCATCCGCCTCATTATTCTGAGAGACTAACAATGTGTAGAAAATTAGACAACATTGCATGCCCTAAGCAGGGTGTCAACTTAAGTGGGAAAAGAAAAGGGAAGACGAAGAAACAGAAAGATGCAGTTGAGTTAGTAAAATATCTGGACAGTAGCCAAGAGGTCTGGATGCATGCCCTGTTGGAGTCACATTATGTCTCTCACCCTGAAAAGAATTCGAGGATGGTAAATGCCACTTTGGCAAGTAGCTAGCTAACACTAATTCATAACAATTTATTTTCAGACATAACCCGGACATTATAAAAGAGCAAGTGACTAATAAATAACTAAACAAAAAGCTAACTAATACTGGCACAAGAAAGGAGACACAATTAAATAGATTGCAAAACAAGAGAAAGGAATGACTTTTGGAGGGTCACAGGCAAGGGATCATATGAAATATGGAGAAGACCAATACATTTTTATTTAATGCTGTAATTTAAAAAAACTTCCATTTTCACCACAATAAGTATTTTTCACTGATAACTGTTGTTAAATTGAAATTAGAACAAAGCTGAGAACAAAACTTCATGTTCGGTCCAACACCTGACAGTTCTCATTGAGTTGCTAGTTAGTGATTTAAAAACAAAAGCTCTTGAGGTCTGCTCAGGAACAAAAATATAACGGTCTTCCAAAATAAGCCAGGCTTACAATGGTATTTGACTGCATAATGTACTCCTGGTCTGACCTGTAATTTACTTGACAATGCATTTATAATCTCACTCAGTATAACCCACTCGTGGGTAAAACCTCTTTACAAAATTAGATGGTAGATGCCTAAATTAGGTTTCAAACAGTTGCCTAATGTGGAGGGGGAGGGAAGGAGCAGAGAAGGATTTGGACAGAACATTTCAACATTAGTATCTTCTTATCAGCAATTTCCTTGTTTTCCTCCTCACTTCAGAGAAAAAAAAGAAAAAAGCTTTATAAGGATATTTTCTTTATATATCTATTGAATAATGATTCGTGAATATGACAGACAGCCTATAGTTCTGGCTATAGTGACCCATAGCCATTTTTTCTGGTGCTTTCAGGTTCCTCTATTATTATACATTTAGTCTGACAATCTAAATTGGATGAGTAAAGAGAGATTCAACCACTGATAGCAAGCATTTAACACTTTAGTCACTTAAAAAGTCCTCAGAATAATATTAAACATTCTTCAATTGAAGCCAGCATTTGAATAAAACGCATTACAGTCTTTAGTGAGTGCTCCAAATACAGGCATAAATAAATATTTAAATCTGTTGGAAATACAACAAAATTCAATTGGACTTTCACATTCCTGTGCTCATAAAGAATTAAATGTGAAAATTGTATTTATTTTGCTGTCATAAAGTGGAAGTTTTTAACAACATACCTCAAGGTACAGCATGCTAACAATGTAATGCTACCCTACTTCTCTATTTTATATATTAGGTCAGAGAAAATGGCATTTTATCTTACAATGAGGATACAACATACAGTTTTCACTATCACATTTTAGTATTCCCATCAACTAGATATTCTAGATCATAAGGGCAGCTAGTGTAATCATAATGTCAATGAGAAGGGCTGTTATGACTGAGACTAAAGATTACATGGAAAAAGCTGCTTTGAAACTGGTAATTATTACCAGTCTGCTAATAGCAAATGATGCATTACAATTTCTCCATATAATCTGAATTTCACTCAGCTCCTTCCAGTGCAGTATATTATATTACAGTGCTCACAAATTCTAAATTCTTAAAGTACGGTCATCAATAAATGTGTTACTTGCCATCATTTGCAAAATTACTTTGTTCATAACATCTTCAACTGTTATAAAGACTAGAATTGATTTCCTTCATAGCAAAATTAGGGCTACATTGATTCACTGAAGTGTAAAATGTAACATTATTCTTCATTTGCTTTGAAGAAAAACAAGTTTTCAATTCACCATTCATGTTTGGTACTCAAGATAACAATTTAAATTTAAAGTAATGTTTATTTACATCACTCGCCTAATCTTAACCAGTCTAATATTTTCAATTGAGCTATATAAAAGACAAAGCAATGAAACAGTTAAAGTCCAGCAGTGATTTACCTACTGCTTTGAAGAAACATAGTTTCTAATTGGCCTGTTAGTGCTTGATTAATAATGAAGGCTATTGACTGACCATATTACCACCAAGAGATATGTTCCAGTCTGGTACAGGCTTGCCAAATTGTAAGAATTACAGCAATAATCCACATAGTACCACCCAAGGAATGAGAGGTGTTTGTAAACCATCACATTCTGGGCACAGAAGTCCCTTTTCTCTTAGCAATCGCTTGTTTCCGATTCTGGTATCAGGCTAAGCTCCTGTTTTCGGACACTATAGTGTTCCCACTGAAGTCAATGACAAAATTTCTACTGAATCCAGCAGGAGCACAGGCAGATCCTAGAGCCTGTTGCTCTAATTGTTATAGACCCAATTTTACTCACATCAAGCAGTACCTTACTCCACATGTTAGACCCATTAATAGGGGGATAAACAAGTGAATAAACAAGTCATCCCCAACTTTTGTTTTTACGCAAGCCTTACAAGCCAAAACCAAAGGGGAATCAAGGAGACCCCAATCCTGCACCCCCAAAACACACGGGGTTCAGTCACCTACTAAAGTTCTCCACTCACTGAGAGGCCTTAAGGGCATCATAGGTTAGGACCAGGATTCTCTTAGTGCACACCCATTAATTCACCCACAGACCGTAGGCGCCCCATGCCACTCAGCTTATTGGTGTTCCTGCACTAAACCTCTGGGTTTGGAGGTGCTATGTGCATGCTCTGTCTCGGTGGAGGATTTAGCCCCCTGTGCTGCAGGGCCAACTGCCACCAGGGACCCTGGGGCAAGGCAGAAGGGGTGGGGCTGGGACCAGACAGCCCTTAGAGCCACCAGACCACAGCATGCACCCCTCCTCCTGCACCCCTCAGAGTCCTGCAGAGTAGTGCTCCAGTGGCAATTCAAAGGGGCCCAGGGCTCTGGCAGCCATGAGCTCCAGGCCCTTTTGAATATCTAGGCCTCGGTGCAACTGCCCTCCTGGCTCCCTCATCATCATCGGGCCTTCCCCTATGAATAAGGGAACAATCACAAAAGAAGCTTTGTGAGGTTCACCTCAAACTGCTCCATTGGCAGAGTTGACATGTCTCCATGACATGCTGCGTGGATGCAAACAGCACCACACAGTGCATTGTTCTGTGGCTCTGTGACACTGTCCAGTGATCATATAAGGTCTTCTGTCCTACAACTAGGAGAAATTTTACTGTACTGCAGGGATTTGACATAAAAATAAAATGCAATGGAAAAATCAAATCCCAGCCCAGTAAAATCACTGTCCCAATTTCTTTAGAAAAATGTGAAATAAATGTTTTACCTACAGATAATTGCTAACTTATTTTATGTGCATCAAATGATTAGCTACAGATCTTAAGAAAGTACATTGCACTTTTGTAGAAAAGTACTGAGCATTTCTAAAATGAAAGCTCCATCCCCCTGAACTAATAACAAAAAAATTCAGTCTTACCCTATTTAAAAAAAAAAAAAAGGTGATCGAACTGGGGAATGTGTAGGTGACAGATATAGATGCCTGATCTGAAAAAAAAGTTAACAAGTGAATGGAATGTCTATTGGCATTTGACTGCTTTTAAGGGAAGTCCACACATTTGCTCAATAAGATATGAAGGCATGTCTGCCTTTAGCACCAAACAGGGCTTTTTAAAAAAGGCATTTCTTCTTTGTTTTGCATTGTTTCATGAGTCAAAGAATGCTGTCATCCAGAAACACAATATAGTTGACTCTGAACCAGACCTATAGGCATGTCCACAGTCACCAGCAGCACAGCTAGACAAGGAGCTGGGGAAAAGGCCAGCTTGAAGAGAAGCAGTAGACTAGATGACACTATGGAAAAAAAAATCATTCTGGAGGTAGGCATATGAGAGCTTCCATTGCCAAGTGAGTAAGGGAATAAAAAACAAGTATATACCAGTGGGCTTGGGAAGCACCTCCTTCAGGCTACATCTACAGGAGAAGCATCTGTCTATAGAAGTTACTGTCAGAAGAGATGTTCCGACAAAACTTTTGTCGACAGATCCTACCAACACACAAAAGCAGATCCATCATTTGATCCACTCTGTCAACAAAAGGGCCCCTGGGAGCATTTACACAGCTTTCTTGTCCACAGTTTTTGTTAACAAAACACATTTTGTGTGTAGATGCTTCACGAGTTTTGGCTACAAAACCCCACTTTTGTCCAGACAACTCCCTAGTGTAGACATAGACTCAGCTCTTACAAGTAAAGGCTAGATCCAGAAAAGCTGATCACTAGACATATGCATTGCTAGACATTCTACAAGCCTTGAAATGACAACTGTGGGGGTCTTATGGATGTGACTGGGAGTTCCTCATCCAAAACATGGAAGTTTATGAGTTTAGGGCCCCAAACACAAACACAATACACCCCATAACAAAGCATCATATGGGCTTACTACATTCTGTTCTAGAATGACCCTAGATTAGGAGAAATCTAAGCCTCAGTCCATTTCACAAGCAAAAAAACGTAAAGGAAGATAGTAATAAAGGAGGAACAGACTATGTGCCTGTGGAGACTGCAAAGCATTTCATTTACAGCCACCAACATTCCCCTTGGACAACTCCTAGCCCCAGTTAAGTTAATGGCAAATGTACCAAACTCCAGACAGACCAGGATTTGGTGCGCTATACTTCTGCGAGAGGTTGGAAATTAGTTTTGTACAACTCAGACCAACATTCCCACAAACCCAGGAGGAAAGCCATTTCACTGTACCCTGGGGGGAGGGGGTGTCACATGGAGGAAACCTCAGCAAGGGTCCCCCTTCCCAGAACTCCCTCCAATGGTAATGGGGGCTGCCCCTCTGTTGAAAAAAAGCAGTGGATTTAGCCCCCAAACCATCTGGGGCTTTGTGACTTCATGTTGACTCTGAGCACTCCTCTACACCTGAAAGACCACAGCAGCACAGCACTGTGTAGACACTAGTTACAGGAATGGGAGTTGTCCCAGCCGCCTCCCTAAGAACTCTGCCCTCTACAGCAGGGTTAAATTAATTACATGCCACAGAAATGTGAATTTTTCACACCCCAGAGCAATGTATCTGGGTTGCCCTAACTTTTTAGTGTCAATCAGGCCACAGACTCCAAAAGGAAGAGCAGCTCCACCCCATCTTCAACTTCAGCTGGGGCTGCCCGAGGTTCTTTAACCATTGAGACATGCAATGACAGGGTATCCCACTGAAGGGATTTCCTCTGAGTGCCAGGAGAGACAAGGTGCCTCTCTGCCAGGACCTGCCTTCAGCCAATCTGCCTCTCCATGCATGACAGAAACCTGAAAGAGTAAAGCAAGTGTGTGCTGCAGAAACCTGGGAGGCATGAGATCCACCCATGAATCTGAGAAAAATTATACTTCTCCATCTCCATCTGAGATATGTTAGGCAACCATGCTGCAGTGGGACTTGTGCTCAGCTCCTTTTAGGATAATGGAAGGAATGTGAAGAAGCACCACAAACTCAAGGCTCACTTTGGTCCGCCATGATCATTTGGACAGTGCCCAATTTCCCAGGTCTAAAGAGTAAGTAGGAGGGTGTCAAACTGTAGAAAGATCTAACCCCACTGATGTCGCACACAACCCTCTGTTGCTGCAGTCAGTTTGGGGGAATTACGAGAAGCAAAAAAAAAGATGTTTTTGATCATGGGTAAATATTGTGGTTTAAATTTTCAAAATGAGGGTGTGTTTTTTTGGCGAGAGGGTAAACAGTTTTTGGTGCCTGACTAGAGACACCTGGACAAGACTTGACTTCCAGACAGCAGTGAGCACACACCCTATGAGGCACCCAAAAATCCACAGGCACACAGAAGTGTAGCCACTATAGCCCACAGCAGCGTGGTCTTCAGTGCAAAATGTATCTTCTTCTCCTTATAAAATGTACAGTTTTCAAGCAAAACCAGGGTTTAAAGGACACAGTTCCTTTATTACAAGGTTACTTACTACAATATAGGGTGACCATATTTCCCTGTGCCAAATACAGGACACCTGGTAAAATTGCTCAGACTTCATCAAGTTCAACGGGAATCCGTCAGACCTATACCATACAAATGTTCAAAATAACATTGTTTACTGAGCACCCATTAAAAAGACATACTACATTTTATAACTAAAAGGTAAAAACATTAAAATATATATTTTAACTGAACTGAAGTCAGACAGAAGTTTGTAACGGAGAATGCTGCGTGCTCATGGTTTCTAATGCAAAAGCTTTCCTCTTGTTTTGCAATGAGGCATATAGTATCATAGTGTCATAGAATCTTATGGCTGGAAGAGACCTGAGGAGGTCATCTAGTCCAGTCCCCTGCCTAAAACAGGATCAAGCCTGACTAAATCATCCCAGCCAGGACCATATCAAGCCGTGACATTACAAAGTCAACATTTACCAACTGTAACCACACCCATGCCACAGTGAGCTGGGAACAGGGCTGCTGCCCTGCCCTGGGAGACGGGGCTCCCTAGCTGCAGAAGGCAACTGCCCCACGGGGGCTCCCCGGCTCACGTGGGAGGATGCCCTGTGGGTGTGGGAGGTCCCTGGCTCCACAGGCAGCTGCCCTGCAGGGCCGAGGGATGGGGCTACCTCTCTGCAGGGGACTCCCTGGCTGGAGGGGCAACTGCCCCAAAGAGAGGCACCAGGTCCCCTTAAAATCTTAAACAAGGAGCTAGTGGAGACACACTATCTCCTCCTCCACCCCCACCACAACATACCCTCCCTTACCATGTGACAGGGCCCCAGGCTCCCTGTTGCTGTCTCACACCTGGGTGGTCAGTACATGCTGCACTTGCTCTCCAGCCAACAACTGGTACCTGCAGCTGCAGCTGTGCTGACTTGGGGGAAGGGCCACTCAGCAGGGGGCATGAGTACAGGACAATTAGCCATTTTGTTAAAATAAGTCAGGACGCTTGCCTGACACCATAAATATAGACTGTCCCGCCGAAAGTGGGACAGGTGGTCACCCTAAGACAATAGTTTGTTGCTTTGGAAGGTTCGTATCATATGTGTCTTTTGTTACCAGACAGGCAAAATATAGAAAGTTACTGAGACTTGAATATGTGAAAATTTATAACAAATACTTTTCCACCCTCCTGACCTCTTCACAAAAAATTATTTGAGGAACTGTTTGAACCTAGACCAGAACTTCTTTATTCTGCTTTAATATCAAATGATCGCTTGCTTTTTGTCTCATAAATTTGGGATCGTTACAGTATTTAAGAGGGTGGAGGCGAAAGAGAGTTAAGTGTTACCACTTGTACTTGATTCATCTCTTCTCCATCTGGCTCATCAAATATCTTTTCCTTTAGAAACGCACACTGTTGAAATGTCTTCTATTAAAACTTCAGAAATGAAACTACTGGGACATAGGAAGCTAACAGAGACTGAAGACAGATATGTTCAGTCTGGTTATGGCTACACGACAGCTGGGACCATGTCTCCCAGACACACTTTCACATTGAAAACAGCAGCGTGGACAGTGCAGCTGAAGCAATGGCACAGGCCAGCTGCTCAAGTACAATACTCACCTGTCCCTGCCCACCTGTCCATTTAGGACTGAATTCAGGTACTAGCCCCTGCTGCAAATCCAAGCTGCTATTTTCAGCATGCTAACTAGAGATGAGCTAGTGTGTGTCAACCTGCCCATGCTACAAGGCATAATCCCAACAGCAGTGTATACATAGCCTCTGAATCTTCTGCAACCTACTTCTGTTTGTGAGCACTGAGGGCAAAATAACCTCTTTTCCTAAGTCACCCTTCCCTGGCAGTTAGCATCACTGACATAAAACTGTAATTGTTCCATGAATTTTTTAACTTAGCTAACTGAATACTAGGCTTGGTTTTGTCTGTTTGTTTGTTTTTCTTTATGACTGAGCAGGTTTCAAAAGATACATTATTACACCGGGACCATCAAAAAGGGATTAGAAGTGGCTGTGAGTTTTGTTAAACGGTGGGGAACTTGGGGGTGGGTGGATCATTTTTCTGTAATCTAACATATTTATCATTTCTCTATTGTACCCTGTTTTCATTGGAAGGATGACCATTAGTAAATATTGACCTTGATTCACAACTGTGTTATTCCACTGTGACTCCACTGACTTATTGGTATAACTGGTGAATCCTGTTTACTATTCTTACATTAAATGTTAAAGGAAGAACACAAATAAGACCACATGAGAAAATTATGCAGCACCAAACCAGAATGAAAAATGCAGTTTCATATTATGTATATCTGAGAGAGAGATAGTAAAAGAATAGGAGAATAAAATCCACTAGAAACTCATTATGAACAACAGTGAAACTGAACAACAAAGATGAGTGAAAAACCAACAATTTTGAGCAAAATGTTAAAATCTGAAAATTGTTTCATTACATAGGAGTCAAAGTAGCCCCATATTTTGTTTTGTATGAACCTTTCCATGACCTCTTTATCCCTATTTTATTGGTGTCTTCATAAAAATCATTACTGAAATTTTCAGTCATCTGAAACTCATTTCTTCTTACCAGAAACTGAGATTTTGTGAAATGAAAAACATCTAAAATGATTATTAAAAAATCAAGATGTCACAGAAAACATTTAAAAAGCAGATTTTGATAATCTCAATAATTCCTTGCAAAATGCTTCATTCTCAAAAAGTGGCCTTTTCTGTCATTCCCCTCCCCTCCCCATCCAAAATCTCTTTCTGCAACAAGTTTGGACATCTTTATGGATATTTTATTTTCAGTGTCTAAACTGAAAAACACAAGCAGCATAAATTATAAAAAAGCAAGCAATTATAGTAATTATCTTTCTACTGGAGAATCTGGAAAGATGACTTAGCAGGGTAGGATTTTATAGTAAAGCAAAATATTACTTTTAAACTGCTGATACCTCTTTACATTTCCTGATGACAGCATTACTTCAAGTTCTCTCATACAGAGCTTAAAGCATTGTTATTCTGTTCCTTTCACATTCTTTTGCCACGCCCACAACTATGGCATTTGAGTGCCTTTCATTTGTGCTGCTGAGCTGAACAACTACGACTAATTCATTAGGAGGAAAAAAAACAGGCTTAGACAGTATGGGTGGGAAAGTCTATGCCTTTTATTCTTTGTGTGATGGGAACACAAAACAGACAGGATGCTACCTGCAGTAAGACAACTCCCTAAAGACCATCCAGAGTACTGCTAAATCAATCCAATAAACATCCAAGTAGCAACAGCTCAAACAGCTACAAGTCTATTTTCCTGGACTCTTTGGCCTTTTACCTTTGTCCAGGGAAAGGAAACACATGCCCATTTAAGGTGCAGCCCTTATGACCAACAGACATGCTATCTGCAGGGAAGAGGCTGACAGTTTCCAAGTGAGAAAGGGTGCGGCCATGTAGTCAAGCTGCAGCGGGATAATAGTTTACTATTTAAAGTTAGACAACAGCAGAATTATCGGGAAGGGCAAAGAACAGAATCTCTTGCCTGCCATAGGTTTAATGTTTAAGAGTCTGGAAAGGAAAATGAGGCTTATTTGGAGCGAATGTAAGAATTGGGGTAGAATCACAATATAGGAAGGGACCTCAAGAGGTCATCAAGTCCAGTCCCCTGCCTTCATAGCAGGACCAAGCACCATCTATATCATCCGTTAGATATTTATCTTACCAGTTCTTAAATATTTCCAATGATGGAGATCCTACAACCACCCTAGGCAATTTATTCCACTAATTAACCACCCTGAGAGCTAGGAAATTTTTCCTAATGTCCAATCTAAACCCTCCTTGCTGCAATTTAGGCCCACTGTCTCTTGTCCTACATTTCTCCCTCCTCCTTGTAACACCCTTTTAGGTGCTTGAAAGCTGTTATCATGACTCCCCTCAGCCTTCTCTTCCAAACTAAACCAACCTAGTTCCTTTAATCTTCTCTCATAGGTAAAATTTTCTAGACCTTGAATCATTTTAATTGCTCTTATCTGGATCCTCTCCAATTTCTCCACATCTTTCCTAAAATATAGGGCCCAGAACTAGACACAGTATTCCAGTTGAGTCATAATCCATGCAGAGTAGAGTGGAAGAATTACTTCTCATGCCTTGCTCATAACACTCCTGTTAATGCATCCCAGAATCATGTTTGGTTGTTTTGAAACAGCCTTGTACCATTGACTTAGCTTTTGGTGAACTATCACCCCTAGATTCCTTTCCTTTCTTGGGAGTCCCTTCCCACTTGTATGTGTGAAACTAGTTGTTCCTCCCTAAGTGCAGTACTTTGAATTTATCCTTATTGAACTTCATCATATTTGCCTCAGACCATTTCTCCAGTCTGTCCAGATCATTTTGAATTCTGACCCTATCCTCCAAAGCACTTCCAACTCCATCCAACTTGGTATCATCTGAAAACTTGATAAGCATCCTCTCTATGCCATTATCTAACTCAAAGGGAAAAGGCTCTTCCATATACACACATTTCACTTTGGACCTGGTTCAACGCCCATCAAATTGGTGGCAAGACTTCTCTCGATTCCAATGAGTGTGGGATCGGGCCCTCTCAGGGAAAATGGAAAGTTTGTGGGTGAATATTTTATTTCTAGCGTCAAAATACAGTACTTCATATTTTTCTTACTCACATTATTTTAAAAAATCTAATAAAACCTAATTTTACAGAAGACCAGAATTGAAATGGATCTCTTGCTTGCATTATAGTGCTTGGCAAAAAGGAGATGGCTTCTGCTGTCCCTCAGGAGCATTGCAGAGCTGCCAGTCATTCTGGCCTGACCTCAATGTCTGTCACCATTTTCAAGGCAATTATTATTTGGACACCCAGAAAAAAAAAAAAAAAAGCCTGCTTCAGGCTCCAACTTGGCAATTCAGATACCAGTCTGGAAGTGATTGTGTGTTTTAAAACTTGGGGGTGGAAATCTGTCACTTTTTGATTACCAGAGAATGGAAGCAAATTGCAGTTTGTGGATTCACACAATGATTTGGTTCTTAAAATTTAGCTTTCAAATAGATGGCAAAGAAATTTCTCGAACAAATAAGATCCGTCAAATATAAGCAGTTTATACTTAACTACTAAGGTCACAAAGACATATAAATAATACACAGAGACAGACTTCAACATATACACGCCCACTAATTTCAAAGATAAACTATAGAGTCTTATATTGGACTACATTGTACCATCAGATTTCTAAGCAGAACTCATTATTGATATAATCTGGACCGCAACTTCTAAAAATATTCACAAAGTGATCAAACCCTGACGTGCAGATTCTGTTCCAGCTCTCTTCCAACTGTCTTTAACAGGACGACTCCCATGAGTAAGGATTTTCCGGGACTGGGACCATAGTCCCTAATGCCATCTGATCACTTTTTGCTATTTAAAAAGACAAAAATGATTAGTACTGTTGCAAATCACTATGTTTTCCCAATAGGGGTTTTGTTTTTCCTTTAAAATTTATAATCACTGTAAATTAATGGACTTTTAAAATGAAGTGACACCCAAATAGCCTTAACTAAAACTCCTCTAGCTAGATGTACAGACAGATACATTCTCCTTCAGAAGTCATTAAGGTCTATCAGGTCAATGACCCAGCAAGTAAGAAATCTCAGGTAAGCCTTGACCCGACAGAGCATCAAAGCTCCTTCAAAGCAGTCACCCGATTATGCAGTAAACAATACCCTGTGTCAACAGTCCATAATTACGTATTTACCCAATGGCTGTTAGGGACAATCAAGTTAATAATTCACGTTTTAAATACAGTGTAATTATATAGTTACAAAAATGTTCCAAATAACTGTGCTCAGTTTCATACACCTATATGATGAATTGCTTCCTACTTTTCTCTCTGGCAGTTCCCTTTAAGCCTTTTCTTCCGTTCTAACAGCAGCAGTACTAAACCTACATACTAGGAAGTGGCTACTAAAACATAAAAAATGCATGTTAAAATTACACTACCAGCTAACTACTGCAGGTTTTCCTGGAGAGGCTGTATGGCTTAGTGTTCAGTATTTGGGCTTGTATGTGCATGCTAATCCTAACTCTGACATTCACTTACTATGTGACAATGGGAAAGGCTCTGCCCTATCTCATTTGTCCCTTTAGAACACAAGCTTGTCAGAGGACAGATTATCTGTCACGGCTGGCATCTAGCACAACGGAGTCCTGATCACAACTGGGGCCTCTAGCTGCTATTAGAACACAAATAATTACAGTAAAAGAAAACTCTGATTGACAGCAGTGGGAGGGCTACAAGATTTGATCATCAAGTTATATGGGCTCAATTTTTTGCCCATGCATAAAGAGGCCCACCACAACAATGGCCACATGCTCGTTTCTCAAACACAGCAAACCACATGCTGCAAGTGCATAAGGGGGCGGGATGTCCTGGAGTGCGCACACACGGGCTTGTTTGCACTCCCCAGTGTAGACGCCCATGGGCAGCCCCAAGCAAAGTGGATTCTATGGGTTTGAGTTACCTCATGAAAGCAGAATATACATCCGTGCTGTCTTGCCCATGCCTCACTCAACAGTGTTTTTATCCAGAGGTGCAAAGTCATATATGATGACACCTAAGAACCTGCGATGTTTTCTGACCTCAGCAACATCTCAGCAGAAAACAGAGGGAAAGACAGAGCTAGAGGTCTAGCCTTGCCTTCCATATCCCCTTGCTTCTCAAGGGTCAAGTCCCAACCTTTAAATTATTTTTGTTTTGAAACTGCCAATATTGTCATTTTATTTTTAAAGCCCTAAATTATATAACAAAGTATTTCCTCACAAATGCAGGATTAGAAACAGTCATATGATTCTGTATTACTGAGCCTAAGTACCAATGCCATACAGCCCAAGTAAATTCTATGGGAAATCGCTTGTACAGTACAACTGAGCATTCCTGGAAAAATCAAACTGAGAGAACATTTTGAAACCACTCAGTCTCTGCTCCCTGGGCAAGACACTGGATGGAATATTGATGCCACTGGTTAGAGCAACTTGGAGTAAGCACATTGGAGTAAATCTAGACAGAAGTACTACCCTCCCCTTTATTTACATGTCATTTTTTAGTTCTCTAACATCATCTCAGATTCTGTTACAAAAGTATAAATTATTTTACCACTGAACAGACTTTTTGTATAACATTTCTAAAGCACAAGGCTGCATGGCACACTGTATTTTGTTAGTCAACTTTACAGAACAAATTTTGTGTATTATGCTAATGGGGTTACACTTGTGATTAATTTAGCCCAATACATGCACTCAAATGGTAGCTGGAATATTGTTGCTTGTATTACTTAATTGCAAGCAACGCTAGCATGGTGGTCTTGCCCAGGATCCTACTCCCCTTCTGCAATTGCTAGCACTACAAAGCCAGTATTAAGGAGAGTGCCCATTGCATGTATACGTATCAGAGGTATAGCCCAGTTAGTCTGTATCCAAAAAAACAGCAAGAAGTCCTGTGGCACCTCATAGACTCGCAGATATTTTGGAGCATAAGCTTTCGTGGGCAAAGACCTGCTTCATCATCTGACATCAGATGATGAAGCAGGTCTTTGCCCATAAAAGCTTATGCTCCAAAATATCTGCGAGTCTATGAGGTGCCACAGGACTTCTCACTGCATTTATAGCAGAGTAGGTCCCATTCCTTGGGGCAGTGTTCTGAATGTCTGCGCATTCCACAACCATGGCTACGTCTAGCCAGCAAGTAGACAGTAGCAGAAGGTATGACAAGCACATGTGAGTATGACCCTGAATTTGATCTACTTGATGCAGATAACACTGGTAGTGTCATTAGTTGCGGCCACGTGGACTTCAGTGTGAACTCACTCCCCAGTGCAAATGTGCCAGGGGCCCTGGGTATGTACTTGAGCTGCTAGCCCATGCTGAAGTCCATGCCAAAAATATCTTCACTACTATTGTTACCCATACTCCCTCAGTTAAAGCTATTATCTTCTCTTGCCTGTAATGCTTCTGACAGCCCCACTGTGCTTTATTGCAGCTGCAAAAGCCAGTCCCACCTAGGCTGGAGGGGGGGTACTGTGATCTGCACTGACAAGGGTGACATTCAGTAAGGACACCTATATACACACACTACTTAAAACAAGCTGTGTAGCTCAGTTTGCCCAGTTAAATGTTCTCAGTGCCAAAGCTTTATAGTAAAATGCTCACCTTAGAATAATGCTGATCTAAATGTTTTTGGACTAGATTAGGCTTCTTTCTGTGGATCATAATTCTAATTGCGGGTCAGCTTCAGGATTTTGGGGATATAGCAGTTATTCTTGGGATCCTCTCCATCTTCTCAATCTCTTCTTTCCCCGCAGACAAATCCTCTCAATCCCTCCTTCACTCTGGTAATGCCTGCTCCTCTGCTTCAGTTTCCAGTCCTTCACCAGTCAGTGCATGCAGACAACAAGAGACTCCACCAGCCCAAGTTTACTCTGTCACCCTCTGACAAACTGAGGCATCTTGGCCAGGGTTCTGCAGGTCCCCTTAATCAGTACCTCTGTCCACAGATCATCTATTGGGAAAGCGAAACTTTATTATGTCCCTAGACAAGTTCCAGGTCACTAACGAAGATGCAATTAGAACCAGAGCTGCACCTCACCCTTACAGAAGCCAGGTTTATACTTCCACAACAGAGTGTCAGGAGAGTTGTTTATCTATGTTCTTGTTCATCTTAGTCTGCCTCCTCTATGTAATCTAAGAATCCTTGATGTTGAAAATGATATAATACTCAGAATACCTGGGTTTGGGGAATGTGAATAAAGCAATTTTTATAGTTTTACTGCATGTTCAGGGTGTACAGAGTATTTACCATATATCCTGTCAAGGAACACAAAAGAAGTATTTGAAAATTCAGTGCTTCAGGCTTCAGCAGTTTAAAGTCACAAAAAGGAAGATAAAGAGAAGAATTTCTTATTTATAGATTTGCAGATGAAATTCAATGAAAACACACCAAAAATGCTTTTTTATGTCAGTAAGGCTGATTCAATTTCCAGGCTTGCAAGGTCCCCTCTATTTGAGTATTACCCGACCCCAATAACATTCTGTGTTCCAAGGTTAAGATCTGTTTCCTTACAACAGTGCAGAAATCTGTTGTTTCAGTTGTGGCAGCAGAATTCAGCTTTGAAGGACAAGTTAGTACCATACTACATTTAACTGGATTCAGTTCATCTGATTTTACAGTGCCTTGCTTTCTGGAATATATAATCATCTCTTTCTGATGACATTTTAAATATCCAACTAGATAAATAATTGGAGCAATAATTGATAGCTGAGTCAAACTAGAAGATTATTGATTGGCACTGTACCCACTGAAACAAATGTTCATCTTTCAAACATTACAGTAAGGATGCTTAAATCTAACTTTTGCAGATAAATGGTAAAAATCTGATGTACTGATAAAGCAACTGTAAGACAATATGCCCTTTGGGATTTGATTTCTTTGTGAAAATTTTTAGAACAAAAATTAGCATCAAGATTTATATTTTATTTCAATAGTCACAAGGATATGGATAAGTAGTTGAATATAAACACATGCAGAGAAGTTCCAAAGAGTTGTTTATTAACTCTCTATCTTCCTGAATGGTATTAAGCTGCTCTTCAGTGCTACTTTCAGAGGAGTCCAGCCTGCCATCTTCCTGCACATCTGTCTCCTTACCAGCGATGGGAGTTACATACCCACGTCAGCAGCAAGTTCCCCCCATTGCTTTCTGTACAACTCTTACAGCGTGCGCAATGGAGCCAGTTTAAATATTTATTCTCTTAGCAAACTATGAATAAAGTTGAAAGGAGAAGCTCAGACTCTGGGCCTGAGCCCAGTCTCCCTTAAACAGGTATAAATCAGGAGAAGCACCACCGAAGTCAGTGGAGTTTCACCACTGTAAAAACACAACAGATGAGATCAGAATCCAGCAGATGGACAAATACTGAATTTTTGAGGTTTAAAAGGAAAACTACCTCTCAGATCTTGCAAGACAGGTGCTTTTGCCTACTTTCTCTTTCTTTCTTTCTTTCTTTTTCTTTCTTTCTAATTACAGAATATCAGCTCTACAGCCCTTCCTACATACAGTAGGGGGTAGAAGGACAGAGTGAATCTGAGAAATTTATTGATGGAGAAGAATCATAAATGACCAACATGGATGCACAGATATGGAGAGATGACAAGCAAATGAGCTGCCTAAGAGAAGTGGAGTTGTTGTGAGGCAAAGCCTGAAATTAGGCAAAAGTGCTGGAATATTTGAGCAGGGAACAAAGAATGTAAATTCAGAGGAAGAGATGAAAAATGCACTCAAACGTTTTGAAACTGAGCCATTATGAGCTGATTTAGTCTCATCGCTACTGTTAAAAATCAGAAGCTTGTTAGATGTAATGATTATCTGCGCCTTGACACTTAAGGTATATGAGGGGGCTTGTCAAGCGGCTTTGCTCTAATTTAGAGATCCTCAGTTAATTAGAAAGCCCTCAGATTTTCTGCAAATGGAGGTCACTATCGACAGCTCATGCTTTTGATGCTTTCCATGTGACAGTTGTTGGACTGACCTTCCACGAGCTGGCAGGGTTGTCCAGACTTTTACAGTGTCAGGGAATTCAATCACGGCTGCCAGCTTCAACAAGAAGATACAAGTAAGGTTACTGTACTCACATACGCCGTTTCCTCACATTAAACAAAAGCTGATGAAATCGGTATTCACTTACCACTATAAATAGCTCTAATTTCAATTTTTTTTCTTAGTGGGTGTCACACTGAGCCCAAACCTCAGGGTACTGGTTTATTTAAAAATCTCGCCGAGCAGTACTCATGAGAAAGGGAAGTGTTTTACGGAGGCTGACTTGCTTGCATTGAAACTGCACCAATTGTGGAACAGAAACCCCTTTTTGATTTTTGCTTCCTGATTTCTACATCAGGTATCAGAGGCTGCACCTGCACCAAGACTGAGTCCATGCTTTTATTGCAGACTACATTTGCAGAGTGGGGGAGGTCATAAATCAAACACAAAAAGGTTCAGCAAACTAATTTCTTAAGCCAGAAGTGAACTCTTAAGTGCAGAAACAACTAGTGAGCTTGGTGTATAAACTATGCACACAAGTAAACTAAGGGTCCAGTTCTGGTTCCACTGAAGGCAATGGAAGCTTTGTATTTGCTCTGTGTGTGTGTGTGTGTGTGTGTGCACACGCACATGTGTGCATGCGCATGCATATATGCTTGCTGCTTGGATCTTTAGATAATGAAATGAGTCATTTGACTCCTCTAGGGAATGATCTAATTGTTACTGTAAGTTTATTAAAATAGAGATGTGTAACTCAAAAAATAATCTATTGCTCTTGCGGAGTGATCCCTATTTAAAGGCCTGCTTTTGCTCCTCCTGCAACCAATTCACTGTTATCATGCGCTTTTGTATTCATGAAAAATGAATGTCAAGCAAAGTGGCATTTCATATCTACCTGGCACTTGCATGAATGACTTACACAAGGTGCGGGATGACAGTGAATTGAGCTCACTCAGCAGAGCCGACAGCCACTCCCTGGGAGCAAGGTAGGAGGGGGGACCCAACTCTGTGCTCCTGGAAGGAGCAGGGCCTAGGGTGGAAGGGGCGAGGCTTAGGACAGTCAGCTCTTAGCACCTTTTTGATTACGGCACTGGGCCCTCCCACCTCCTTCCTCAGAGTCTTGTGGAATGGCATAGCAGTGCTGCCACAGCATTTCAAAGGGGCCGGTAGCTCTGGGTCCCTTTGAAAAGCCAGGCCCTGCAGCAATTCCCTCTTTAGCCCTCCCCCGCACTGGCAGGCCGGGACTCTTTGTGGAGTAGGTGTGACATTGAGCCCTGAAACAGCTCTTCCTATTGCAGTCTTTATAAAGCCGTCTACACAGAGACTTTCAAAATGAAGCAAATACATATTTGTAGAAATGGTATTTACATAAATAAGCATAAAAGCTCCAAAGTGGTGCCTCACTGCCGACCGCAGAAGGAGTCTGAGGAGCTGCTCCGTGCCCAGTTAGATAGCCACACCTTGTCAGGAAAGGCGTTGCTTGGACACGAACCAGCACAAGTTTCTCCCACAGCACCTGCTAGCCATCAAAGCACCACGCCCCCTGGGGCCCAACCAGGCAGAGATCTTTGTTCATGCCGGAAGTTGCATTTTTTACAACTCTTTCGATGTGCATCTTTATATGACAGATAAGAGCAGTTACTGTTCTGACTCTCAGACACAATGGCAGAGAAAGACTGAATTGCAAAATGAGAGGAAACCTTTCTTAACAACAACAACAAATTTAAAACCTCTCTATGGAAATACAAGAAATAAAGCTGAAAGTTGTGCTGAAATTCCCCTGGCTGCATGACATGCAATAGTTCACACAGTGAAATCAGTGGCAGACACTAGAAAATTAGCCTTGGGGAACAGTTCAGCTCTGGCAGAGAAATGGATGAGATGATCTAAGAGATATTTTCCACCACTAATATGATTTGGCAATGATTTCACATAGATCTCTATGTTGTCCCAGCCCTTCGAAATAAATGTACTGTCGGATCTTTCCCATTTGAACTCAAATCTAACAGCTATATACATTCATAAATCGCAAATTGGGCCCATGCTTGCTGTTCTCGTAGCCAAAACTTTTGCAGTGATATACAGATAGGTTTAACTGTTTTTAATGGCAATAATTTTTACAACCCAATCCAAATTTTCCGTTACTAGCAGATTTGGCAAGCATTAAAAGCATCATGCAGAAAACCCAAAACGTATTATCAAGTAGCCAGATGAAGCAGAGAGGTGTAACCTACACACCTAGGCTCCCTACAGCCCACCGGGATTTTCTCCAAGGGACAGCAGGCTGAGCTCTCTCCCACGAGGTTCTTTTTATGGGAAAACAGCTTTAAAATACACTAGAGTCGCCAGAGAACCTCAATGGAAATGACCATTGAAGAGATGTGCTTTATCGGTGTATCTTCCGGCTGTACTGGCCAGGCTGCTCTTCAGTCAGTGATGCGTACTTTTACACAGAGGTAGCCATGTTAGTCTGTACTCCAACAAAACAAAACAGCAGAAATGTAGCACTTTAAAGACTAACAAAATGATTTATTCAGCGATGAGCTTTCGTGGGACAGACCCACTTCATCAGACCCACTTCACCAAACAGAAGATTGGTGTTAGGCATGAGTTAAGATTTTGCTAGTGGGGAAGAATATCAAAATAAGGACATTTTAACCATCTGATATAAATTGTAGAGGGTTCCATCTTTTTGGAGGATAAATATTTGTATAGGAAAAATGTAGTGTGCTAGAATTCTTTGAGGGAGTCAACAAGCATGCGTACAAGGAGGATCCAGTAGATATAGTGCACTTAGATTTTCAAAAAGCCTTTGTCAAGGTCTGTCAGCAAAGACTTTTCAGCAAAGTAAGTTGTCATGGGATAACAGGGAAGGTCCTCTCATGGACGGTAACTGGAAAACCAATGGCGAGGACTAAATGGTCAGTTTTCAGAATGTAGAGGGGTAAGTAGCGGTATCACTCAGGGGGTCAGTACTGTTGTCCCACTGCTGCTCAATATATTCTGAAATCTCAACTATACATATCAAATAATAGGGCCTAAATTAGCTGTTAACACTCAAGAAAGATCGTGGAGTCCTTGTGGATAGTTTCCTAAAAACATCCATTCAATGTGCAGCAGCAGTCAAAAATGCTAACAGAATGTAGGGAATCATTAGACAAAGGATAGCTCAAAAGACAGAAAACATCGTATTGCCTCTATATAATCCATGGTACACCCACATCTTGAATACTGTTTGCAAGTGTGGTCACCCTAATTAGAAAAAAAAGAAAAAAGATCTCTTGGAATTGGAAAAGGTTCAGAAAAGGGCAACAAAAGTGATTAGGAGTATTGAACATCTTCCATCTAGGAGAGATTAATAACACTGGGACTTATCAGCTTACAAATGAGACGACTAAGTAGGAATGTGATAGAGGTCTATAAAATCATGACTGGTGTGAAGAAAGTAAATAAGGAAGTTTTATTGACTCCTTCCCAAAACAAAAGAGCTAGGGGTCACCAAATGAAATTAATAGGAAGCAGGTTTAAAACAAACAGAAGTATTTTTTCACATACTGCATAGTCAACCTGTGGAATTCCTTGCCAGAGGATGTTTTGAAGGCTAAGACTACAAAAGCATTTTAAAAAGAATTAGATAAGCTCATGGAGGGTAGATCCTATTGATGGCTATTAGCCAGGATGGCCAGAGATGGTGTCCTTAGCCTCTGTTTGCTGGGAGCTGGGAAGAGACAATGGGATGGGTCACCTGATGAACATCTGTGCTACTCATTCCCTCTGGGGCTCCTGGCAGCAGCCAGTTGGGAGGCAGGGTACCTGGCTAGTTAGTCCTTTAGTCTGACCCAATATGGCTGTTCTTATTGCCAGTATTTAGATACCAGTAACACATAATATCACAAAATAAAAACATGGTTACCCAACATGTTACAAAACTCCTACTCAGGCTGAATATCACCATATTCCATGAGCATCTCCACTGATTCCAACAGGGCAACTTGAAGAAGAAGGCTCTACTCAGTGGCTGTGTCTACACTTCCACCCTCCTTCGAGGGAAGGATAGTAAGGAGGGTGTTGGGAGTTTACTAATGAAGTCCTGCACTGCATAGGCATTAAGCAAATTCCCCCATGCGGCAACTTTGAAGTTGAAAATTCTGAGGAGTAAAGGGACTTCAAAGTTGCCCCAGCACTTTGAAGTACCGGCAGTTGAGCCGTGGCTAGACACGTGCTGGTTTTAAACTTTGAAGTTGCCATGAGAGGGAATTTGCTTAATGAAGTGCTGCATATGCAGCGCAGCACTTCATTAGTAAACTCCCAACACTCTTCTTACCATCTTTCCTTCAAAGGCGGGTGATAGTGTAGACAAGCACAGTGACAATAAGCAGATCAGAATCTGCATCTCACACTGGGCCACCTGAATGCAGCTGGTGAAACTGCCAACAGGCAAATTCAAACCTGGGGCCTTCTGATCTTAAGTGCAAGAGTCTGTCCAGTTTGAACTAAAAGCCAGCTGACTCCCAGCTACGGCTGATCAGGAGACTCAGTCTCCCTCTCTCTGTAAGTGGTAAGAGCAGTGCTTTTTGGTACAGGAACTGGCAGGTGCTGAGTACTGGCACCTGAGCTGTCCCAGACTTGGGATTGGCTGGGTGCAGGGGTGGGAAGCCAGCTGAGTACTGGCTCCTATTTTTCCAAAAAAAAAACAAAACACTGGGTAAAAGTGCCACTACATGCGACAGTGACCCACACTCAGTGAGGTGTGGGTTACGCTGGTGCTCAGTAAAAATAGACCTTGTGCACCCAGCCCAGATTTCTCCTCCTGGCTCCCTGCCACTCCCACCACCTTTTTAGCTTACACAGAGGCTGATAAAGGAAATGAAGGCGTCATTCCCACCTCCTGTTAAGCTACCAAAGAGAGCTCCCAGCTTCCGCCAGCCTAATGGAAATCTAACCTTGGGTCTCCCCAGGGGCTCCATGTCCTTAATGAACTGCTCTGTGAAAGGACCACAAGGCACTGGGGTGTCTAATGACAGTATGGAGGCAAAGATCCATAGGAATTGCTAGAATCTACACACAGGAGAGATTCAGATGATTAGCAGTGCACCCACAGCCAGCAACATGTGTTTCTACTGGGGGTGCACATCTGCAATGCCTCGGTGGACCTAACAAAATTTATTCTGCACATGGAGGGCACATCAGTGTTGCACATGCTTCATCGAAAGATGACAAAGTGTATGAGTTTCTCCCACAGAGCTAGGTTTTTGCTTTTTTACCTTTGCCTCCTCTTGATATTTCGTTCATTCGCTATCTCCATCCTGTCTCAGAGCATAGGCCACCCCATCAGGCTTCTCCCATACAACCACACAGACACATTCCTGCGAAGGGCATGCACACAAATCCCAACACATGGTACACCCCCTGCACATAGTTTATTCACAGTGCTTCGCCACACTGCACATGTTCCACTCACAACCCTCCTCAGACACACACACAGCTGGCAGCCCCCTCGCATACACTCACAAGCTCTATTTATTCATAGCCCCCATCCCACACACAGGCCTCCCCTCAACCCCTTGCCCACTCTGTCTCAACAAAATGCATCACCCCTCCCAGGCCATGCCCACTGAATGAAACGTGGAGGGAGAGGGATTCTTCTTGCAGCTACCTACAGCCGCAATGTCCAATATGCTCCCCGTTTTCCACATGTGGTAAATGGGGCAGCAGAGTGTGATGAACCTGGGGCGCCCCTCCGGCCGCTCTGCACACACACCCCACCACACGGTGAGACAAGCACGTGGCAGCAGGAATGGAGGTGGCTCCTTGGGTCCTGGCGGGCTCCAGCCCTGGGGTGGCTTGCATGGTGCAGCTTCAGCCCCTCAGCCCTCGGGCAGCTCCAGTGAGTAATCTCGCAGAGTGGCAGCACCTGGTGGGGTGGGGGAGGGTGCTGTGGCGATCCATTACATTTGTTTCGGACACTACTGACCAGGAGGCATTGTAACCTACCATGTCATAGGCCCTGAGCAGGGAAAGCCAGGTCTGTCCTAGGTTCAGGAAAGTCTTGTCTCCCCTCCCTATGTCACTGCCCATTGCTGGATCCTCTGAGCCAACAGTGAGAAGCAGCCTGTTCTCCATCCAAAATCACAGACTGCATAAGGACACTGCAAGACCCCACCTGAAAAACAGGCCTGGGACTAATGTCCATCCTGGGAGCTGCCTTGATAAACAGGGGGAGTGCTGACTGTGAAGGAATGTCATCCACTTAGTGCAGGGCTGAAGCTGACAGTCTTGTCTGGTGCTTAAGATGTTGACGGTCACCAAGATAATATGTAGAAAAAGACCATAAAGCTACTATTCTGTGATGTGACTGTCTGGCTGCTTGTGTGGAAACTGGAGAGCTGTTGTCCCTAATGGAGACTATGTTTCCAGGAGTACCTGTCTGTCTGGGAACATCCTTGGGAGGATAAGAAAGAGAGGCATCACCACAAAATCAGAGCAGGGATGAGTAAGAACATCCCGACCCCCAATGAAGTGAATAATTTTACCAGGTCCAGCATTTTAGATGGTTGTTAATTATTATTACTAACAACCAAGTTATTAATTATTATTAATAATCTTTATTTGCATGACAGTAGTGCTTTAAAGCCCCAGTCAAGGATCGGGGCTAACCACTGCATGTGTAGCTAAGAACATGGTAATTCCTATACCTGAAAGTTTACAATATATGTTACTCCTATAAGCCTTATCATACAAAGTGTCACAATAAATAGGTGATCTCTTCAACATACCATTTCTCTTCCCCACAAATAAACACTTCTAAAGGTAGGTGACTTAGTTTTAATTCCACCATTTGCCTGTTCACTGCTACATCTATAGCTGTTAGAAAACTACAGCATCACAGTTGTGGTCCATTCGTGGTGTCCAACATTATTTTAGTAATCATATCACAAATTAATACTGGGAATTTGTACTTCATAGCACCTTAAATCCAAAGACCTCAAAGTGCTTTACAAATGATATTTAATTAAGCCTCAAAATCGCTGTGTGAGCTGGGCGAGTGGTGCTCTTCACATTCTGCAGATGTGAAAAGAGATACAGAGCCATTAAGTGATCTACCCAAGATCACACAGTAATTCACTGGCAAGGCTGGGATTAGAATACAGAAATATTAACTCCTAGTCCCTCGCTACAAACCCTGATCTTGCTTCCATTACATTCAATAGAAAACCTTCCATTGCCTTCAGCAGTGTAAGAGCATGAGAGCCTGCACTGTCCCAAATTTTCCGAAAAAATGTACAAAGTGGTAATTTTTCCACAAGCATTTTTCCAAAAGCTATTGCTTATACAGGGCCTGATTCTCCACTGCCTGCATCTTAGCTAATATATTTATATATAAGGAAAACAGTGATGTAATCTTACTGGTTTGTTATTCTTACATCCACTTAGGACAGGTGAAATGACTGCACAACGTACAAAGCAGAGGAGACTCAGGCCTGAGGAGCAAACCAATGGACAATCAAATTAAGCCCTGAACACAGTTATCCCTTGGTTGTTTAAAAATCATCATTTGCTTGTTTGGTATTTGTCCTGGAGAACTTAAAAATGTACTGCATGCGTTTCATGTATCAAGTGTAGCTGTGTTAGTTTGTATTTACAAAAAGAATGAGAAGTCCTGTGGCACTTCATAGACTAACAGATTTTTTGGAGCATAAACTTTTGTGGACAAAGACCTATTTTGTCAGATGCGAAGTGGATCTTTCCCCATGAAAGCTTATGCTCTAAAAAATCTGTTAGTCTATAAGGCGCCACAGGACTTCTCATTGTTTTTGTATGTGTTTCAGTACAGGATGCAATAGGTACTTCAGTCCTAATTTTACCTGAATGATTTCTCTGAAAATACACCACAAAGAGGCAGGGAGAGGGAGATAACTGTATATCTGGTGTGCTTGAAATTGCCATCAGGTTCACCTAGATTCTTTTCTTATGTCCTTGGCAATCCAGTTAAGATTTGACAATGTTTAAGGATGGCAGTGCTTGAGGTAATGGACAATGCCATAACAGGATTACCAGAAATGTGAAAGAAAGGACATACGTATGTAATGTCATTTAGGTAATGTAATCTATGAACACTTTTTGTTTTGTTTTTTGCTGACAAAGAAGTCAGTATCACTTATACAATTCCTTTTAATCTGTTATGCCCACAAATAATTTACTTCTCCACATAAAAGAAACCCGAAATATACTGTTAAAATATTTCATGAAACTTTCCAGCTGTATCTTAACAGAGGGAATTAAAATAGAACCAGAGTATCAAATAAAGAACAGTTACCTTGAAAGAAACACAAAATTATATGAACCTCAGGAAGGGCTGTCAGAGTGGTAGGGCAGCTGAATTAAAGAAGCCTCAAAGATATTTCTACTGTAAGTTCAGAATTTGGATTTTAAAGACCCTTCTTATTAATTCTACCATATTATTTCTTCTCCAAAGCTCAATGCACCCCGTTTACATCAGTATTCCTTTTCAGTCACATCGCAGCTGCCCCTGGCCGCCACTAAAACAGCTTCCTCATTGTCCCACACCAGAAGTTTTGTTGTGTGCCAACTGACTGACCACAAACAAAAGCTTGTTTGACCAACACTTGTTCCAAAACAAAACACCGGCTAGAGGAGGAAGTACTGCAAAGGAGGCTGAATTGATGTTCTGACAATTTCAAATCCAAACAGAGGCGCGTTCTCCTCTGGAACTTGCATTCTTGCCAAACAATGGTGTCTGATCTCCCTATTCACTGCATGCTTTGTACCCCGCCAAAAAATTCTCTTACAGCCATGTTTATTATCTAGTCCAATAAGTGGAATAGATGCTGTTAAATAGAGCTAGTAACAATCCAGTGTGTGGTATCTGCATTGTTTTGGGACTTGACTGCAGACAGGCAGTGTTGTTTCTGTAGTGGTGAACACCATTACCACAATTCTAACCTAATTGCATAGAACCGGCAAGCTCATGGGGCCAAATTCTGCTTTCAGTTACAGAAAGCAGTGAAATTATTCACTGGAAAGGATTTAGCCCAATGTGTGAAAAGAGGGCAGGGAGCAATTTCAAACCAGGGTTCATGTTACTTCAGAATGGAAACCTTTGTGGATTTAAAAAATAAACACATTTCCCAGAAGAGTTGAAACTGAAGCAAACAGGTTAGTTCCTATCAGTGTAAAAAGCAGAAGCCTTCGCTGAATTCGGAAATAGCTTGCTGGGGGGAGCTAAACTGATCTGTAGTTAACATGGTGATTGATTAATTCTTTAGGTTGGCATTGCGACAGGACAAGATATAAGATTATTAAGGACAATTTTGGGGATAATTGAGAGATAGCATGAACCAAAGAGCCCTAAAATATATATATCATAAAAGACAGCCTAATATTGTTCCTTCTGAATAAATTTATACTTTAAACCTTCCAGCTTTTCCTCAAATAGCCCCTCTTCCCTGTACCTGACTGAAGTAACTGATAGGAAAAAGAAGCGTATGCGCCATGTCTGTGTCTGTGTGTGAGAGAGAGATATTAGCATGTTAAGTTACTGATTAGAAGAAACACCCTCCTTTAGAAAGCCAGTACACACCCTTGATAAGTACAGTTGAAAACCAGACACATATTGCAGTTAAAATATATATTTGTACATGAGCCTGATAGTCTTACCCATTAATAAACACAGTTACACTACCTTCAATAATGTGACATCTGCAACGTTTAGCCACTGCACTTAACAGCAGCCTGTGTTTTAAAAGGATAGCTACCAGACAGCACAGTGTATTGGTAGAGATGACAAGGTAGTCTGATAGTGTCTGAAAGTATGTGGCAAGCCTACAGAGAGTGTCATTTTTTAAAAATTCCAAAACAACAGGAATGACCACACTGATTCCCCTCCTCCTTTAGTAAACAAGTCAATTACACCAAAAAAAAATTTCTGAATCACAGAAAACCAAGATTTTACATAAAGTGCAATGCATTGTCTGTACACGGATCCTGTTCTAGTGACTGTGGAGGTTTAATAGGCATTTGGAGAGCAAAAGCTAAATATGTTGGAGTCAGACTGCTTCCAGCAACCACATTAACAGGATCTGAAGTGTGGGATGTCTAATTATTCACAGCAAAAATGAAGGGCTGATTTCCCCATGCAGTACAATAATCTGGTTTCCTAGCTGCTAGACAAAGTAACTCTGGCTTGCTTTCAAACAAGAATGGCTTGTCTCTTATTTAAAGAAAATGAATATGCTGTTTTCTTCCATGTTCATTATAGGCTCTCCACTGACTTCAATATGAGCAAGGCTGGGCCCTAAATGTACCTTAAGTATTCACAGCTTCACTTTTAGGGCTTCCTGGTGGAACCTACTTATAATAAACTAGGGAAAAAATAAATCCCTTAAGAAATGAGCATACTTGGCACTTCCACAGCTCTTCACACTATTAACCAATCAAGCCTCCTAACGTCACCTGCAGTGAAATGAATGTTAGGGTCTCCATTTTACAGATGGGAAAAATGAGGCATGGAATTAGTGGTAGAACCAGTCTTGGACCCAAGGAGTTTGTGGCTTCCAGGCGTCCTTCTAGCCCAACAGATCAGAAAACATGACTTCACTGGGAGAGGCTTCCATTGTGCCTGAAGGACAATTTTCTAAATTTTGTTTGATATTTAATTGCCAGTGCTGTGCATAGTGTGCACAATATAGGGTCAAAAATTCAAGAGGGGTTTGTGTAAGAATGGATTAAACTGTCCCTCATAGTAATAAGCCATTCTTATAAAACCCATCTGTCTCTCTCTCTCTCTCTCACACACACACACAACACAGACCTGATTTTTAAGAAAGGTGAACAAATAATTATGTGCACCCATCCTGGCTTCTTTCTCAATACTTTATTTTGATGAGACAACCATATGTACTTCTCTGTAGAACTCAGAACTCCAGTGGGATCAGATTTCAATCCCCCTGAGGTTCCAAACTGTTCTAGGCCCAGGGAGTTTTTCTACAGGCACAGGCATTGCATAAAATCCACATCCCTCAGTAGTGGTGATGTCGGTGGGGGGGAGTGGTTACAGGGGGTTGCTTGCACCTCCACTGCTCCCCACCACCACCAGAAGTGGCATGGCACTGCTCTTGGGCCTCACCGCTCCAGGAGAGGGGCAGGACCACCCCGCCCCACCTCCTCCTGCAACCGCACTATGCCACTTCCAGTGAGTCCAGCGGCAGTCCTGCCCCACTGCTTGAGCAGCACAGCCTGAGAGCGGTGTGAGCCTGAGAGCCACACTCCCAGGGGTGTGGCAGGCACTCACTTGAAGTGGCAGGATGCTCCTGGAGGAAGAGGAGGGTGGAGTGGAGCAAGGGTGGGGAGGGGTGGCAGGGGAAGCGTAAAGGTGAGGAGGGATGGGTCCTAGGCAAAGAGGCATTGTTCCAGCCCTTCCAGAAAGGGGGCAGAGACATGACCAACGCGCCTTCCCCACCCCCACCCCTAGCCCGAGATCCCCCTCACCAGAAGCCTCTGTCCCTCAGTGCAGAAGAAAGAACTGTTCTCTGGACTCTAGTAACCCCGTCTCTTGCTATCCTCTAGCTTTTAGCTGACTACAAGATCTAGCCAAGGGATGGAGAAGTGGTTTTCACACTGTGGGTCAGGACCTCAAAGTGCGTTGTGAACCCATTTTAATGGGGTCAGGGGAAGCCTGAGCCCCACCACCTGAGGCCAGAGCCAAAGCCTGAGGGCTTCATCACTAGACAGTGAGGCTCAGGTTACAGGTCCCCTGCTTGGAGCTGAAGCCTTTGGGCTTTGGCTTCTTCTCTCCTCCACCAGCCCAGAGTAGCAGGGCTCAGGTGGGTTAGAATTCCATCCCCTCTGCACAGAGACTTTTGTTGCCAGAAAGGGATCACTGAGCAATGACGCTTGAGAACAGCTACCACAGAGCATTCAGAGCTTCACAAATCACTGAGATGCAGGCTGGAAAGATACCGAAGTCAATGGAGCTATGACAATTTACACCAGCTGAGGATCCGCCCTGCCACATTATGCCTGAACCTGTAAGGCTGTGAACATTTGTCATTCCTAGTCACTTCAGTAGGAACTGCAGTTGCTCAGCTCGTGATCAGACCTGTAACATTTCACTCGGCCATACAGAAACAAGTATGGTCCATATGCAAATACATTGTGCCAGAACAATCCTCCATTTTAAGATAACCACGTGCACTGCCTCCCCTCACAATGGGCTCTTAAAGAACCCCAATGCTGTAGATCAATCTTCCAGTTTTATAGCCACAACTTTCTTAATTTGGCACTTCACTTAGAGAAAGAAGTACCCAGCTTTATTTCACACACTGAGTCCGACAGACCAACAGTCCAACTCCTCTGTTACTGCAGATGGCTAAAGAAACAATAACGGCAAGAGAGAGCATGCTGGCCCAAAACTGGCAAACTTCAGCTGGAAAGCACGTGGTCCCCACATTCAGCCAACATAACTAGGCATGGGCTGGGAACAGAGCACATTTTTGGTTTACATCTATCAGTTCTACCAAAAACAAAGCTTTTTTAAAGGTACTGTAGTTGAAAATTACCAACGGGAAGGATCGTTTGCTACCACAAAGACAGAAGATTCCGTTCCCGCTCCCACTTGCAGCACAGCCAAGCATATGTGTGCAGTGTTTTTAGTCACTTATGCTCTTTCTTGGCATGGCCCCAAAATGAAAGTCAATCACAATAATTTGCACTGCTACACAGTCTTAGAGCTCTGTACAAATGATAGTTAAACCCTGCAACATCCCTGAGTGTTATAGAAATGTAGAATTATTTCCCCCACCAATGAAATACAACAACCTCTGGGGTGGAACAAAACAGAGAATCATTGGTGCACATTTTAAGGAAGAATTAGGTACTTTCAGGTAGAATAATGTAGCCAATGAAAATTGCAAAAAAAAAAAAGGACCGAATTAATCTAAAAGTTGCCGTACAGGATATTCACATGCCCTGTGTCTACACTTGCCCCTTCCTTTCGAAAGGGGCATGTTGATGAGTAGGGTCAAAAGATGGTGAGGCGCTGCAATGAATATGCAGGCCTCATTAGCATAATGGTGGCCATGGCGATTTTAAAGTACGGCTTTTCGAATCGCACGCCGCCCGTAGAGACAGGCCCTTCCTAAAGGACCCCCCCCCCAGTTTTCAAAAGCCCTTCTTCCGATCACCAGATAGGAAAAGGGGCTTTCAAAAACCGGGAGGGTCCTTTCGAAAGGTCCTGTCTCCACGGGCAGTGCGCGATTCGAAAAACCGCACTTTCAAATTGCCGTGGCTGCCATTATGCTAATGAGGCCTGCATATTCATTGCAGCACCTCATTAGCATCTTTTGAACCTGCTCATTAACATGCCCCTTTCAAAAGGAAGGGCCACGTGTAGACCCAGCCATGTTTTTAATTCTTGTCGAAGTTGTCATGGTATGGGCACACACAAAATTCAAGAGAAAAGATTTAAACACCCAACAATGCCTCACGGAAAAATTTGGAAAACATTTGTTTCGTGGTAAATTTTGAGGCTCTGTTGACTTCCTTTTTGTGTATTTATCATTCTGGTTTTGATTACTTGGAAAAAAAGATATTTATCCTTTTCAGCTTAACTGCTCCTTCTCTATTCCACACCCAAAGCCAAAGGTCTGGTGCCAGTCAAATACCAGCATAAATTACAAGCAAGTTTATTGCAGTCCGTTGTTCTACACTGGTATAAAACTGATACATAAGAGAAGAGACTCAGATTCATAGGGCCAGTTTCCGCCTTCTGGTACATAGCTGAAAATCGAACTATCTCAAAGGTTTTCCATGAAGTAACTCGGCACCAACACTTGTAACTGCAAGCAGAGTCTAGCCCATACCCCACTGTGACTTGACAATTAGTCGCTGTGGTAACATTTTTGATACCACAGACAGCATTTTAATTTGAACTGAGGAAGAAACAGCAGGATCAAAGCTTCACTTAAGATTTAAAAAGGCCCTGCGACCTTAAGTCAGGGGAAGCTTGCACTGTGCCTTATTTTTCTCCCATTTATATTTGTGTAAGTCAGGAGCAACTCAGCTGGAGTCAGTGGAGTCACACGGGTGTTAGGAGGCTGTAAAGGAAAGGAATCAGGGACAATTGAATTTTGCTTGAGAAGGGATTTCAGAATCAGGCATAATGTAAATATTCCAATTGAGACAGGGCAGACCCCCTGCTGGTGGAGGGGTGCCCTGGGGCCTGGCACTCCGAGCTCCAAGCCCCTTTGAAACACCATAGCAGCTCAGCTCCACTGCTGCTGCAGGTCTGAGCAGAGAAGGGGGCCAGCGCCATGGTCTGAGCGGTGCTAAGGACTTACTGTCCTAGGGCCCAGCCCTTCCGCCGTTGGTCCTTCCATTTCTGGAGTGCAGAAGTCAGCCCCCCTCTCATCTTGTCCTTGGGCCCATCGCAGCTGTCAGCCCCACTGAGAGAGGGACTGATTATCCTCTCCTGTGCAAAATCTGAGGCAGACAATCACACACACACACACATATACACACACACAGAGAAGGGGTTGAAAAGGGAACTCTCCAAACCTGGTGTACCCTTGTAAAGCCAGGGCTTAGTGTGTAGACTTTTTGCTTCTGCAAGAAGTCTAGCCCCCGCAGACCTCACCCTACCCCAGTAGCTGCCTGCTGGGACCAACTGGAAAAGTAATAGCTCTCAGAATTACCAATCCGAGGTCTTCAAAAATCACAAGTTAGGGACAAGAGTGTTGTGAGACTGACTTAAAAATCAAGTGATTTCAAAGAAAATAATTCCTTTTGGTTTCTTGTTATTTGCCTTCTGAGTTTTCAGACTTTAGGCTGTGTCTGAATCACATTTTCAAGCTTTACGCTGCAACCACAAAAGTTAGAAACTTTATTTCGTAAAATTGTGAAGCTGAGATTCTTGTGTAATCCCATGACTCCAGGAGCTGGGGCTTTAGCTAAAATAGCACAAGAATCACAATAAAATCATATGTGTAGGCAACATGGACCTCAAATGCGTATTAGCTTTTTGGGTCAGGGTCACAGAGTAGAGATGACTTCTAGCCTATGCCCTTCCCCAACACTGTCCAGACTCGATCCTTCCCAAAACACATACCCAGACAGAACAGGCAGGGTTGGTTTAACATCACCTAGCATAGCTTTGCTTTGGAAAGACAAGGTAACATTCTATTGAGGGGTCTGATCCAAAGCATAGTCAATGGGAAGCTTCCATTGACTGCATTTGGTTTTGGATCAGGCCTTTGCTGAATAGTTTACATAATAGGTCAGAACTCAGGATAACAAGGCAACAGAGAGTGGGATCAAGTGTAATCTGAAACATACAATAAACACACATTCCCAACACCATAAAGAAACATGCTGAATAGAAACCCTGGAAATCTGACAGTGTTTGTCTTGTAATAATGCAATCCAAGAGACTATCAGAATTGTATAAATATTTGTACACACACTTATCACTGTAACAATCAGATACTAAGTTCCTCTAAATTGGCTGATTTGCCTAAAGTCATTGCCTCAGTTTGTGGAAGCCCGCTAAATGAAATTATACAAACCCAACGTAATGATCTATACAGTATAACATAAAGCCTGTGTTTATGTAAATAAACTAAGTCCTCTAACATCCTTACACTTCTAGGTTGCTGTCAGAAAAATAAAATTAAAATTGGAATCAAATTTCCAAGACTACTAAAAAAACATGTACAGGAAGTACATCTTAGCCTGGGATTTAATTAATTATTATTAATACAATGAATGCTTGCTAGGAAATGTTTGTACTTTGCAGCTGTAATTAAATATTCTCACTCATGCAGCTTTCAGCCTTCATAAATTAGTATTCGGTTTTATAGCCCAGATTTAAAAAAAAAACAAGAAAATATATTCAGATTGAATTTTACATTTTTTCCTGGTCTGGAATGAGGGAGAAAGACTTTTTAATATTCATGCACATTTTACTTACTATATAAATCCAAATATTTCTCTGACTGTGTTGTACACAGCAAGTCACTTTTCTTCCAGAAGATGAAGCATGCCCCAGTTACATCCTCAGAGTGCAGCAGAATTATGGAATGCCAAATCCCCCCAGCCTGACTTAGGAAGCATCTTATTCCATCAATAACACCACTGATCTCACTGGACCTATTTGCTTCACAGTGGGCCAGACTGCAAACCTCTTGAATATGCTGGTGAGAAGCTGATCACACAAGTTTCCTCCACTGAAGGCTACTCATGTGAGTAAGCGGTCCACAACATGAATAAGGGGGTGTCAAATGTGGTCCAAAGAAAGGATTGCCATATCTTGCCCTATGAACTTCAGTAGGACTAGTCACATGAACTTCAGTAGGACTAGTCACAGAGTAAGATGCTCCTCAGTGGGTGCGTCTACACTAGGAACTAACTTCAAAGTTAACTTCAAAGTTAGGCACTACTTTGAAGTAGCCAGAAGAGAGTCTACACACTTTTTCCCTTACTTTGAAATTAACTTCAAAGTAGGGAGCCCAACTTGGAAGTTCTTACACCGTTCCCAGGAATGGAGTAGTGCCCTACTTCAAAGTTTAACTTTGAAGTAGGGTGTGTGTAGACGCTCTACTTCTAAGTTGCTTTGAAGTTGTGCTTCGAAGTAAGCAACTTTGAAGTTATTTTTGTAGTGTAGACACAGCCAGTGTGAGGGAAAGTATCAGAATTGACTCCCACTTTCACTTTCTGTGAAACAGATAACATAAATAGATATTATGTTCACACAGGCACAAAGGTGAAGGATTGATACAGAAAGCCATCCAGGATGAGATGCTATCAATCTTACATTGAGCAGTCATACTGAAATCAAAGGGATTGCTCAAGAGGTTCAGTGCTTCTCAATGGAAGTAAGGGGACCAGACCCTCGCTCTAAGTGGTAACAAACAAATTCATTGACAGAGTCAGGATCAGAATGCCATGCGTTCCCAGCTCCTAATCCTGACATAAGCACTAGACATGTCACTTTTCTTCAACCTGCCTGCTCCCATGGGAAAAAAAAACTTGATATGTTCAGATTCGGGGTAGGGGGTTGTTTTCAATTCTTACTTTTATTATCAGATGGACACACGTGATAATCTCTTTTGTGTCATCTGAATTCATAGTTAATTTAGCTCATATCTCACTTCAGCAGGAAACATCTTAACTTTGGGGATGTATAAAGTAATCATGACTGCCCCAGCAGTTAGATGTTCAAATAGTTGAAAATTAAGAATATTGCATACAAAGTATATTAAGCAATTTCCTATTCTCCCAGGATCTTCCAAGTCTATCAAATGCCTCATGACTAAGAAATTAAGTTGCTTCATTAGTATCTAGGAAATGTACCCCTGTAACTGCAAGGCTTTTAATGGGACTACAAAAGACTGAGAAACAGATCTTGGCATATTCTGATCACACTGATAAAATAAAGTTGGGACAAATATTCTTGAGTCAACTCACACGTAACTGCTTCTGTTCTCAAACTGTCCTGTCTTTGATGTCACTGTGGTTTCCAAAGGATGCTCAAATCTGATCTATGTAATACCACTTGTTGATCATGATCTAGAGTGCAATACTTTTGTTCACAGTGAAGTGAATGGGACCAGTGTCAAGAAAGGTGCTACTCAAGTAAAGAGCTTTTATTGAAGTCTGGCTCCGTATCAGGTGCCAGCTGGTACCGTTATTCATAATCCTGCACCCTTCTCTCAAATTAATAACTGAAATAGTTTTCTGCATGTGAGTGATCATTTTCAAATAATCAATGTGGACTGAATATGCAGTGTTCATACCAAAAAGCTCTTAAGTATAGAGTTAACCTTAGCTATTAAAATAATCTTTCATTGCCAGGATGATGCTTCACAACCTCATCTAGATCACTGGATCCATTCCATCTTCTTGACTTTTACACTTGAGAGAGGTTATACTCCTGAGCTCAACAAGCTGGAACTATTCCCAAGTACCAGGAATCCTGCATAACGAGTATCCTGCATGATGGCGCTCACTTGGCAATGGCTGTGATAACTTTAGAGACTTTCATTATAATCTTTGGTTTCCAGTGCTCACAGCTTTTTGAAAAATTCTCCTTTGCAGCAGAAACTCTCATTCCTTGGTCTCAAGCCAGAAGTGATTTTTTTTTTTATAAAGAATGAGAAAAATCAGTATTTTCCAACTGAATGGAAAGTGTCGGTGGGAGGAAACCACATTTTCAACCAATTGATACTTTTACTCACCAATTACTTAAAAATGACTGAACAACAACAACCCTTCCTTCCTAGCATGTAAATCATTCAAACTGGGGTGCAGGGACTTTGGCAGATTTGAAAAATAAAATAATAAAAATAAAAATGCCATAAGTAATTTAAAAAAAAAACAAAACTCTCTGCACATACGTAGTAGGCACCTGCCAAGATTTTTAAATACAGTGCTCCACACGGTTAGGTCCCATGCAATACTTTCCCACCTGGCTACAAAGAGTGTGAGGAGCTAGTCTAGTTGAGAGAAGGTCCAATTTCTTTAGAGATGTTGGATGTGTCCATCTGTGAAGTCCAACCTGAGACATTTTAAAACAGCCTAATCGGCTGAGCACCCAACCCTCTGAAAATTAGGCCCTTAAGATTTCTCAAGTGGATTTCTCATGCACAAATGCACTAAAAATCGCTAGTCATGTTTGAAAGTGGCTTCAATGCCTCACTGAATTACAGAGAGTGAGAGGTATTTCTGCCCATAGATGAGGCATTCCTACTTTACACGTGGAGCCAGCTGGGGAAATGGGGTAACTCTTCTCTTCTTACAATGTGCAATGTAGCAATGGTGAGAGCCAGTTTGTGGTGGACAGCCCAACCATCCTGCTCCTAATGAAGTAAATAAGTGGGGGAAGCGAGTTGTTGACTTCAGTAGGAGCATGAGAGAGACCCACCTGTGAAGCCAGCGGAAACTGGTTCTGACTGGATTTGAGGTTCCCACTGTGCAAACATAAAAGGAATGCGGGGGCGGCTTGCTTGGAAATGTCCATTGCATGTACCAAACTGCTGGTAAACTGGTTACTGGGGCCTGCAAAGTCATCCCAGAAGCTGGCACTAGCACGCTGATCTGGAAGATGTAATTGTGTTGTAATTTACAGTACTGACCCGTGCACGGGGATGTTGGAAGGACAGACGAGCAGTTGATTCTCTAGGCATCTCAGTGCTCTCACTGTTTTTCTGCTTCACTTTTGTGTGCTTCTGTCCAATGCAATAAAGCTTTTGAACATTCAGAATAGAGATGTAAAATCCCTTTTAATTGGTTGACCAGTTAAATGGTACATTTAACTAGTTAACCAATTGGTGTGGGGGGGGAAGGACTGGGGAAGCTGCTCCCGCTCACCTGGGCTGAAATGGCCTCCCCAGCTGTCCCATCCTTGGTTTTGCTCCCCCAAACCCTGCCTGTGGCATGCCAGGGACCCAGGCTGCTCTGGCCTGGCTGGAGCTTCCCTGTCAAAAATATGCTGCAGGCAGAGATGCTCCAGCCAGCTGGAGCAGCCCCAGTCCCCAGTGCACCATGAGTGGGGGCACTCCAACTCAGCCAAAGCAGTTACCCCACCCCAGCCACTGTGGACAGGGACTGCTCCAGCTGGGCTGGAGTGTTCCTGCCCATGGCAGCCATATAGGGCTGGAGCGACCCCCTGGGAGGGCTGCTCCAGTCCTACCAGTTAACAGGTTAAACATTAACATCCGTAATACAGAAGCTGAATTTTTAAAGACAAAAAGAAGACATTCGGCATTGTGAACCCCAAACCTGGGAGTGCAATAGGGTCAGAAAATTACCTTTTGGCATCAAAATAGAAAAGAGGAAGCCTTTCTTCTGTGGCACAGAGGAACCACTTAAGACTGCAGGCAGATCTCATGTCTCGTCTACACACACAGTTGTTCCTGATGACGTGTTCTGGAACAAGTGTGCCTGGTTCCTCTTTAGGCAGACTTGAACCTGGAAACTCCACAACTTGAGCTAAAGCCCATCTGGTGCTCAGCTCAGGCTGTAGAGTACACTTATTCTTTCTCTGTGAAGTGGTCTAGGTACCCCTATGTGGGACAGTTAACCACACATAGTTGTGTGCGTTACATGTGCAGGGAGCTTTACAGAAACAAGGCATTCTTGTTTTCCAGAATGAGAGCAATCACACGTGACACAGGCCCGCACTTTAAAATTCACTTTAATCCACATTACACTTCAAGTGCATACAAGCCCTTAGGCACATGAGAAAGCATACACAGTTCACGTGGCAAAACTGATTAACAGTGCTGTGACTCCAAAATGCAAACAGCAGACTTCCAGCGACAGTGTAGCATCCACTGCTCAACAACACTGACTCTGCTCCCACCCCTCAGACATTCTCTGATTGGATTCCTTCTGTCCTCACTAATCCTCGCTGCTCCTGGTAACAAGGCATGTGACATCCCTTCTTGCTCTCACAAACCCTGTCTAGACTTCAGAGTCAGCCCTGAATCCAGCCATGGGTGTATCCCCACCAGTGCAAACCTCCCAAGTTATAGGCATGGTAAGCTAGACCTTGAGAGCTTGCCTTCGCTTTGAATTCAAGCTCCGCTGGTTCAAACTTCCTTCTTTTGTTGCAGGAGAGGTTTGCATTGCTGCAGCTGTACTGATGGCTGAGATCGAGGTTAATCCCAAATGTATACAGGGCTATGGGGCCAAACCCTGATTCCTGAACAATACTAAGGAAAAGCTCCTTAGCTAATTACTGCAGCCTCACATCACTACAGGCTGAACATCTCTGGACCAGCAGACTGTGGTGTGGCAGCATGCATGACCAGCGTGATTTTAGTTAGCCGGATGTCCATTTATCTTGAGTGTGGCCAAGTTTCACATAGTCCCATATGTTTGTTTACAGCCATCAGTCATGGATCTCAGTGTTCTGTGCTTTATTTAGATCTAATTTACCCTTAAATGTCTTCTGAAAGCCCAGTAAGCAGTGGAAGTGTTGGTAATGCTGCTAGACAATATTGACCTCCCATGGGTCAGCAAATTCTCTGGATTGGGACTGGCCAGGTCCCGATGGTGCCAGACTAGAGAAGTTCAGCCTGTTGTTTTCCTCACTGCTGCTTCCTCACAGCCAAGTGGGGAGAATGAATCTGTGAAATAACCCTGTCCTGCCTGCATATTAAGGCACAGGAGTTCCTCTGCAGTTGTGCTCTGTGGCACAGTGATGGTACCAATCCTCTCAAGCAGAATTCCCATAGTTTGCTCAGACAACAGATCACACTGCTCGCACTATATTTCAGGACCTGGCAGTGAGCAGGATTTGCCCTGGAAGACATGATTTGGTAAAGGCAAAAAAAAGCAGCCATTCTGGTTTAGAAGGGAAGGTTGGAAGACAGAATGCTGGGCTAGATGGTCTGACCCACTATGGCCATTTTTATGTTCTAAGATGATGAACATTTGATTATTCAAAACACCCCAACAGAAGAAACATCCCCTGGTGTTCCCTTTCACATGTTTGCATATAAATTGCATTTTCTCTCAGAAATGGAATAGGAACATCTGAGTCTCCATCGCTAAGCCTCACAACTTCTTTTTCCCCTTGGTTATGCCATTGGAGCACAAGAACTGGTAGAGATCTCCTTATAAACAGGCTATACTCCAATGTGCCTGCAGGATGTACAGAGCTTGATTGTTGTCAGGCTTCTAATCATGTGTTCAGAAAGACCTTAAAGGATTCTCAGGGATCAAGACAGGTTTCCCAGTGAAACTCCAGTCACATTCACATCTTTCTGGTGGGATAAAATGGCCAGTGCTAATTCTAGACAGCTTCTTCCAAAAGAAAGCAACCCTGTTCTCTGGAAAAATGAACAGAGACACAGCCTGTGGATATGTAATCTCCTGAGGTTCACTTTTCCTTTCTAAATTACTCCTTCATCCTTCCCAGTACTTGATTACACAGTAATACAGGGCACCGATCTGGACACAAGAATGTTAAATAAACTGTAATCTTCCTCTGCTTGCCCTTATCTATCTTTGTGCAGTGATAACAATCAACCTATGACCTCCCGCTTCATTTACTTATATTAATATTTTCTTTCAAACTAAACTGTCACTCAGTTCTCCAGGTCTCAACATAAAATACAAAAATCCAGCCCCACTTTCAACAGAAGTTCAGCCTTGGTTGAAGATTGTTCCTCTTTCCCTTTTTGTTAATATTTTGCTTGGAATTCAGCATATACAGAAGCTATGGTACAACTGTGTGTAATAGCAAAAACAAACATGAAGAGCACTGCTTTGCCTCTCCTTTCCTAAGTCCATTTCTGTAATTCTTGGATGCTGCACTTCAAACTGAAGCATTTTTCCTTTCTCTACTGATAATGCATTATTTTAAAATGTTTACACTGAGGATTAATTCTACATCTAGGCAATTGTTTCACAGTCCCCACTCCCCTGGTACCTACACACATACGCATACATACACAAGAGGAAAAGCAGATAGCACTACTTCAGAGTTTCTTTTTCCACCTAGAGTGCAGGTCCCCAGATGCCTTGTGCAGATAATACCAACCAGAAGGAATACAGACTTTTGTTTGGGTTCACAGGTGAAATCCGGAGAAGCAGCTGTCAGCTTGGGGAATCACTCATCAGGTACAGAACCAAGGGGGATTGGTTTCAGCTGGACAAACATTTTTATCCCCATCAGCTAATGTGAAACTTTCTGCCCTTCTGTGCAGTGCCAGCTCACACACTCACTCCACCCTCTATCTTCCCATCAACACTTCATACAGGTGGTTGTTTTTCTCTGCAGGCTGTACCTTGCTTATACAAACAGTCTCTTCACATAGCCAGTGGGTGGAGGCTGGCTCTTTGCAACCAGAGTTCATGGGATCAAGCTCATGTGACTACTCAATGCCACAGGTCACACTTGCCCATGTAATTCTGCATTAAATAATGCAGGATTGTCTGCTAAGGCAAAGACCAATTACAAAAGTTAGCACCAACAGCTGGGTTAGTACATCCAAAAAATAGAATGGTCACCCAAAACAATCTGAACACTATTTGTCCGCAACTAAACTCCAAGAAGTCTACCAGACCTACTTGAATCCTTTGTGAAAATGGCTGCAGCACAAAGATCTGTTTTGGATTATAATTGTTATGGTCAGTGGAGATCAACAGTAAGGTGCCATTGTTTAGGGGAAGCAAGATGGCATCAGGAGACAATGCATTGTTCAGTGAGCAGCTAATCAAGTTCAGCAGGCTTTGGATCAGGTCCTAAATCCTGACAGTCAAACTGTTCCTAATGAGTTTCACAGCCTTTCTATTTTAGAACCAACTATACTAAAGTTAACTGGGCAAAATAACAGGGAGGTTTTTTTAAATAGGAACCTCTCGAAATTTAATTTTTTTCTCCTTTGATGTTATTATTTATTACTGATATAAGAGCTGTCACCTTGTGGCCAGGCCCTTCTTTGTGAGGTTCTGCACAAACAGAACAAAGAGATTGTCTGCCTCAACCCACTTACAATCTAACCATTAGACAAGACAACAGACCAACAGGAGTATGGGAAACACAAGGCAACAATGAAATTATTATGAGACTTTGTTCTCAATACCTTTGGCCCCAACCCAAGACACTGTTGTCTAGGCTATCTGGAGTGTAATAACCTTTGCTTTAAAACTAATGTACATATGCTGCCCTGCAGTAACCACATTCCCCTGGTGACTTCATACATCTCCCTCCATATATTATGTTATTGTTATTCAGAGTACTAATGATCAGGTTATACTGATGACCATGGTAGGCACCAGCTAAACTGCCAGGACAGTTTTTAGTGCTGATGAAAGAATGCCCCCGTTTCTCCTTCAGAAACACTGGATATATTTCCATTTTTCTGTCAGCAGATTCAAATAACATCTTGAATGCCAAGATTTATACATGGACACTTATAAGTGTATCTCATTATAGCCTTTGCAAAACTAGATTTCTGCCTAAACATTCAATTAATGTAATTAAATTGCTACCTGATGGTATTATCTAATTTAACTTGGGTTCTGTAGTGTTGAAAAGCATGTGCCTTTTAACATTCTGACTGGCAAGACGTGATAAACGGAGCTATAAACATGTTGGCTCAACTGAGCTGTTTAAAAATAAATTAGCAAACTATAAAAATAAACAGTAACATACATATGTACTCAATTATGAACTAACTCTAATTTTTTTTCTGAAATACTGTCTTTGACCTTAGTCATAAACAAGCACTATTAAAAAAACATAATATCTCAACAGACAGAAGGGCAGGGATTAAATGCTCATTGAGCACAAGAGAATGCAAAGCAAAGGATAAAAAGAATGAAGAAAATAAAGGAAAGAAAAGCCCTTTCTTCATTAAGTTTAGAAAAGTTTATAGAAACTCACACTGACTGCAGCGTCTATGTTCATTAAAGCTGTTTACATTACAGCAAAAACAGTTAAAATCCAATGAAGTGCTTTTGCCTTTTCTTATTCTTAAAAACACAGAAGAGCTAGCAAAAAAAAAATTAATTTACAGCTGTTTCAACATCCTGGTTTTGTGACAGAACACAATATCTATTCTGCAGTGTTGTCTGAAGACACCCAGCTCTCGAGGTAAACACTCTGCTACAGACTTGTAAGATTGAGCCCATTATGAAACATATGGGCTACGGTTACACTAGTGAGTTTTGCCCACAAAATGCCTGTTTTGTTGACAAAACCGATGGAATGTCCACACACAAAATGTGTTTTCTCGACAGGTTGTCAGCACTTTCGCCGGCAGCATTCTGCCTTTCAGCCTTGAGGCATAATGCTGCTGTTAAAAGATTCTGTTGACAAAAAAGCTGTATGGACACTCTGGGGGGCCTTCTATCAACAGACAAGGCACCCAGAACAATGGGCAGCCCTGTCTGCTGTGCTTCCTAGTGCCTGTTTTGTCCAGCAGCCCAGCAGTCCGGCCGCTCTGTCAACAGAGCTGAGCGCTCTTCCAATTGGCTTTTGCGTGTGGCGCACTGTGCCGACAGAAGTTTTGTCAGGAAATCTCTTCCAAAAGTGACTTCTGTTGACAGAATAGTGTAACCATAGCCGTGGTGAAAATGTCTTTCCCATCTCACCAGAGAAGGGGTGAGGAAAATGAACAGGCTGTTAAAACTTAAAGCACTACACAGGACATGTTAGCTGCGTCTACACGTGCACGCTACTTCGAAGTAGCGGCAGTAACTTCGAAATAGCGCCCGTCACGTCTACACGTGTTGTGCGCTATTTCGAAGTTGAAATCGACGTTAGGCGGCGAGACGTCGAAGTCGCTAACCCCATGAGGGGATGGGAATAGCGCCCTACTTCGACGTTCAACATCGAAGTAGGGACGTGTAGACGATCCGCGTCCCACAACATCGAAATAGCGGGGTCCTCCATGGCGGCCATCAGCTGGGGGGTTGAGAGATACTCTCTCTCCAGCCCTTGCGGGGCTCTGTGGTCACCGTGGGCAGCAGCCCTCAGCCCAGGGCTTCTGGCTGCTGCTGCTGCAGCTGGGGGTCCGTGCTGCATATACAGGGTCTGCAACTAGTTGTTGGCTCTGTGTATCTTGCACTGTTTAATGAAAGTGTGTCTGGGAGGGGCCCTTTAAGGGAGCGACTTGCTGTTGAGTCCGCCCCGTGACCCTGTCTGCAGCTGTGCCTGGCTCCCTTATTTCGATGTGTGCTACTTTGGCGTGTAGACGTTCCCTCGCTGTGCCTATTTCGATGTTGGGCTGAGCAACGTCGAAGTTGAACATCGACGTTGCCAGCCCTGGAGGACGTGTAGACGTTATTCATCGAAATAGCCTATTTCGATGTCGCAACATCGAAATAAGCTATTTCGAAGTTGGGTGCACGTGTAGACGTAGCCGTTGGGTGGTTTGTTTTTTTTTTTTTTGCATTAATCCAGTGCTCCCAATCTAAAAAAAGGACAGCATACTATGGGATAATTGCAATGGATTATTATTATAAGAAAGAAAGATAAAAAAAAGAAAGAAAAAAAGAAAGACATATTTCTATATCCCAAGATTTCTGAGGCTTTCGCATTATGTGACCATCCTTGTTTGTTTTCATCTAGCTGTGCTCCTAACTGATCAGAAAAGATGCACACACATGCGTAAACACACACACACACACACACACACACACACACACGAAGACATCACAATATGCCTGAAATGCTCTAGTGCTATGGTGTTTGATGCCCTTTATTTCACAAACAAAAGTAGTTGAGCAACAGCTATGCAACCTGAAAAACCAACCCCAAATGCTGATTGCTTGAGGACTGTCTACCCACAAGTTATATAAATAAAAAATAGGAGGAAATTCATGTTCATCTATGCACAGTCTTAGAATGCAGGAAAAGCCTGATCGGCATAAGGAGTTGGAAGAGAGGCTTCATTACACAGTATGCCACCCCAGGCCAACTTCTTTACAGTGGTGAGACACGTAGACCCAGAAGTGCAGTCAATAACTACATAGAATCTGACATTTACACAAACAAGAAGGGCTGCCAGTTGCTGTGAGACAAACATCCAGAACACACATTTTTAAAGGAAGGCAATTGTAAGGTTATGTTACAGCCAGTAAAGGCAGACAAGTCTCGAGGACCTTCATTTTCACAGCAATGGGATGCTGACGCTTCTATGTAACTTCCAGCAGGATCGACAGCCACTGCAGGCCCTGGGGCAAGGTGGGAGGGACCCAGCTCTGGGGTGCATGCAAGAGGTGTGGCCTAGGGCACTCAGCCCTTAACACCACTCAGCTAGTGGTACTGTGCCTCTTCCCCACTCCTTGGCAGTAACTGTGGCTGGAGCTCCAGGACCCTTTGAACCTCAAGCCCCCTGGACAACTGTCTCCTTTGCCCCTACTCTGTCGATGAGCCTGATAACTTCTCTGGGCCTTTTGTGATGTCCAAAGGGGAAAGGGAGAAAAAAAGCTGTCTCCAATCTTCCTGTCACTAACAAAAATGATGCAGTCCAAGTGATTTGGGAGCCACTCTCAGTCTCTTGTGTTTTCTCATGGCCTTTTTTTAGATATGACTGTCACATTCCACCCAACCCAATTAACTCTTCCTGGACTTTTTTGTACTGTCCTCAAGGCCATTACTGAATCTGAAAGGCTCTTCTCTAATTTCTGGTAGGTGTAGAGGTTTTTTAACAAACTCAGAGGAAACAAAAGAAAACCAGCATCCTCAGTCACTAAAGGGCATATATTAATCTGATATGCTAATATAGTCTTTTCAATGGTTTCCTGAGGGTTTTTACTGTATCCTTTTTAATAAAAATTGATCTATGTATTGTTCATGAAAGGTGCCAGATTAGCAGCCCTGGAGATCAAAGTCCTTCCTCTATCCACTGAAGTGAAATACAAACATCTCTACCCTGCCCCATGAACATGGCTGAGTCCAGCTCCTGATCCAGAAGGAAAGTCACCTGTTTGAGAAAAGTCTCTCTGTTCATGAAAATCCTTTGTCTCTCTGTTAAAACTGTGAAGTAATGCCACTGGGATATGGACACCTATTCACTGGGAATTGGATTTCAAGCAGCCACTCATTTTGTATAGGCTATTCAAAAGTCATCATTGGAAGGGAATAATATTCCAATACCACCCTCTTGGTCTGGATTCAACCCATTGGCCTCTAGAAGAAATAGTTCAGACTCAAGTCCATCCACTTCATTTATTTTCTGTACAGTACCAGGAAATCCACAGAGTACCCAAAGCACACAATAGCAAACAAACGTTCCAGGGGCAATGAATGTTTCCAAGAAAGAAAATGTCTTTTCAACATATAGGAATTAGAATGGGTTTTACAAACACAGTGGGCAACATTTCTCAGTTCTAGTTACAAATGTGAATGGCAGTTGAAGGAAAGCTCATATTTTAATATTTAGCAGATCCCTTTTTACCATATGTATATCTACTGTCTTCTTAAGCATTTGGTAGATGCATAAGTCAAAAAAGCAAAAAGGCAGACAGGTGTTTCTGTCTGAAATGTTCAGTAACTATTCAGAAGATGTTTAAACAAGGAGGACACCACTTAAAACTCCTGGTGCTTTGTTATTGCACTATTTTTCATTTCTGAATGCAGTAAGAGCACTAACCCCCACATCAAATGGGATAGGGTTAGAGCCCTTGTGACTTCCCCCAAACAGTGAGTACTGCAGTTAAACAGTGGCTGGTCCATGCCATATGACTTGGGCTAAAAGCCTGCTAAATTCACTGTAGAGTTTAACGCTCAGGCTTGAGCCTTGGTTGTCTAACCGCAGCTGGGTCACCCTTTCTCCAAGGCACAGACTAATAAGCAAGATGGATATTTGTTCTTCATACAGTGAGTGAATTCTGAGAACAATGCTTTACAGGAAGCTTGAATATGTCCTGGAACACTCATCTTTTCCAGCTTCCCACAAATGCCCTGTCACTATCTGCCTTGGCTACAGCATCTTCAAGTAAATCAATAATCCAATGGTGGGAATTAGCCCTGAAAGGCAGTACAGGTTGAACCTCCCTAGTCTGGTATCCCCTGGTACTGGCTAGTCCCAAACCAGAGAATTTGCCAAATAACATGAGGTCAATATTGTCTAGCAGCATTACCAACACTTCCACTGCTTACCAGGTTCTCAGAAGATATTTAGGGATAAACTGGAGCTAAATAAAAGCACAAAACACTGTGAGCCAGGACTGGTGACTATAAACAAACTTTATGGGACCATGTGGCCAGACCCATGGTAAATGGACATCTGGCTAACTAAGATCATGCCAGACCAGAGAGTGCCAGACTAGAGAAGTTCAACTTCTACCGCCAAACATGACATTACTTAACTAAGTAGCCAATCAACTCTGGCTGAATGCAGTCATGTCATCACTGCAGTGTTTTCCATTTGCCTAAATAAAGGCATCTTTGTGCAAATGAAAACACTGCAGGATTAGACAAGAAGTCATCAGTGACACCAGCAAGACATTATCCATCCTACCACTTCTTAGCTCTAGTTATCAGTGCTCAATAAAATGGTAACCACTGAAGCAACAATGGAAACCATAGTTGATCCCAGTATTCTGATAGACCCATGATTTATCAGCAAGAAGGCCCCCTCTTTCCCTGCTCTTATTTGATTTTCCCATGGGCTCACATTTACGCACACTCTATTCACATCCTGCTATGTACCATGTATGTCATCAACATCTTTTTGGAAACCAGACACAAGGCACACACTTGAAGTGCGGCATATGAAACCAATGGTCAAATAATATAATCCCACATACCACTTCTGTTCAAATACTCTTCTCCAGATGTGGTATGTCTGTCTCTCCCATTTGCCCCACTCCCCCGCCTCCCTTTTTGCAATAACTGATGCAGGCAAGTAATGTGAATTAAAAGCACTAGCCAGTTTGAAGACATATGCCATTTTCTGTGCCTCCCCTCTGCTACCAATAAAATACTTAAAGATACTATCCATGTAGGCAGAAAGTGCTAATGGTTACCTGTTAATGTGTTTCAAAATATTAATATTTTGCTGTGATTCTGACAGTTCTCTTTTAGCTATTTTAAAGTAACAGCACTCTAATCTGGATTGAAATTGAAAGCTTGAAGGGTTGCAGTCCACATAAACTACACTGTTCATGACAACCATTTCTCTACATGTTACACCATTTCATGCACACAATCTTCTCTCAGTCAAGCTATTTCCCACACCATAATAAATTGGCAATGCAGAAGCATAGAAGTAGCATGTAAAGTAGTGTAAGACATTACTGGAAAAGTATCATTAATTTTTTTCTGGGCCTTTTGTGTGTAATAGGGGCAGGAGGAGGACAGCAATAAATGAGTGAGTGACAAAAATCCAGAGTACAAGACACTTTTAACAGCATAAATCAGAAAATTCAGTAGCTGTTCTCATCTAACTGAAGAGATGAATTTGTAGGGCAAAGCCTCAGCGGGTGTGAATAGCTTTATGGAGCCTCCTCTGATTCACACCAGAAGTGTTACTCTGCATTTTAGCTGTACGTCTCCTCTTGACTTTGCTGGACATTGTACAACTGACATCTAAAGCTGCTCTGCTTATTTTCTGCAATGTGTGCAGCTGTCCCACAGGTTGATGGCTTGAAAGTCACTTACCTTTTCATTTTTTAACAACTCCATTGGGCCTGATTCTGTACTCCCTTATATGAAGGCAAATCAGGAATACCTCAACTGAAATCAATGGAGTTACATCAGAAGTAAAAATGGTCATGTGAATGGAGAAGCAGGTCCTCTATGAATAGAACCAGTTCACAAAAGGACCAGTCTGATCTTTTCATCTGTGGAAGGGGACAGGAGCAGAAACATTTTGGTCTCCAGAGCTAAGTGATTGGGTTCTGCAGAGATTTTAAACCACTAGAAGCATGTTATAGCCTGGCCCATAGCATTTCATCCTTTCATCTTTGCAGTTGTGGGCCATCCCAAAGGAAGAGAGTGAGCAGATACCACTACAGTACATTGCACCCAGGTTGAGAAACTAACTTTATCTAATATAATCATTAACTAAATATAACCTCCATGGCCCTGCTTTCAGGAGCTACATGCCAGTTACCTGTAGGAAGAGGCATAACTAATGACAGATAAGGGACATTCAACCACAACTTTTTGCTATATTTTTAATCCACACTTCATTCCATTTAAGAAATAATACACTCTTGCTGTGCCAGCCCAGTTTCTTGTATGTGGTTGCTTCTGTGTGTTGTTTTCCCCAGAAAGATTTCCCTCAAAGAGAATGAGAGCCAACGGAGTGAATTCTCATCAACCTTGTGGCACAGGAGAAGTGTTCTGCCCCACAGTGTGAGAGTCCTACAGGGACTAAAATCAAGAGTCTCATTCTCTGGGTTAGGCCACAGTAAGCCTAGAGGGGACTTACCCTATATGTTCAGGCATAACTGATCTGCAGATGAGCCAAACCATCACTTTGTGATGCTGACACCAGCAACGACTTATATATCAAAACTGAGCGCAATCTCCCTTCTACTGGGTGAAGCTAATGTCTCCAGAAGTGTAAGGGAGAGGCAGTCTGTGGATGGGAGATAGTAGACAGTACAGCTACCATGCTTGCCTCCTCTACTTGCTCCTTCTTGTCAGTCACCCACGTAGTTCCCACAGCCCTGAGCCTTCACCTTGCTCTCCTGCTTGACCTGCTCGTTCCCCAAAGACAATTGGCCTGACCCCCACGCGTGACAACCCCCCAAGAGCAACTGGCAACATACCAGCAACACCCAGCTTTTTGTTGGAATCCACTAGTGTGCCCCCAAAGTTTCCATTTAAGGAGAAAGTATTGGTATGGGCTCAGGGCAGGTATCTCATGTCAGAGGTAGTCTAAGTCAGTGTAACAGGTCATGGAGGCATCACTTCCTCACATCCATGGGCCTCAGTGTATCAACAGATCAGGATGATAGGAGAAAACAAATCCGGAATGTGCAGACGTTTCCAAATCCAAACACGTTTGAAAGAATGAACTACAGGAGATGGGGGCTATCAATGGCATGTAAGGTAAGAGGAAGTGGAGTTTCCCGATAGAGAAGGATGAGGATGTTCCTGCTCAAAATATCAAAGGATTCAGAACAAGGAAAGGAGGATGAAAATTAACCTAAGGATATATCTGTCTGAGACACTGCAAGGAAGGCCCACGTGCTACCTTCTAAACACTGACCTTTCATGGTCTGTCTTCTTAAGAGGGATTTAAAGGTGTACTCTTAGAACATCTTAACCACCAAGCTCTCTAAGGCTGGTGTAGACAAGATGTATCTAGGGTTAGCTGACTTCTTGTGAGCATTGGCTTGCCCACTTTGTCTACTTTAGGAGGTATCAGCACGTTAACAGCTTCTAACATCATACCTCTGAATCCTAGCCTGAGCAAACCCACACATTTCTAGTCTACGATTTATGCAATTACTATTGCTTCTTACCTTCCCTTCCCAAAACATCTTCTCAGGCTCTGTCTTTATTTGATGGTCCCTCCTTTTTTTCCTACCTGCAAGGCCCCACCTCACAGTTAGTAACCCTCTGCATGGGGCTTACCAGCATTGCTTAGCTGTCTATGGAGGTGCTGCTTAGGACATGCACCTTAAAGCAGGGATGAGCAGATATTTCATGTCGGGCACCACTTTTCATCCCTGCAGTTAGCAGGTCCCACACAACCTGTCTAATGTAATCCAAACTGATGGAAATTTCGATTATGTTCATATGAAAAAAAAAAACAACTTTTCGCATGTGTAAGAAAATAAGTAGAATGTAAAAGCTTTATTAATTGATATATAAATGTGACTACACATACATAAAAACAGTAACATATTTCAACATTTTTAATGAGACGGATGAGCCTGAGACCCAGTAGCCAGTCACACTGTGCCCCCCTTAAGAAATTTCACTAACACCTGAAGAGCCACCCTCCCCCCACTTTGCACACCCCTGTCCTAGAGGATACAACTCTTGACAGTAACAAGTGGCAAACAATCTCAGAGCACCTTACACAGATTACTGAATGAAACCTCACTGTGCCACAGTGAGATAAGGAAGTGTCATTATCCCTATTTTACAGATGGGAAAACTGGTGCTTACAGGGACTGTGATCTGCTTTGCAGCCTCCCTATGCCTGTAATCTTTCCTCAAGTCAGTTGGAGTTTTGTGTGGCAAAGAGCTCGCAGCCAAACTGCTCTTTTTGAAGACTTGTATTCTGGACTTGGTAAAATACAAACACTGGGTATGGGTCCAAAGTTTTGGGATGGCTGGTTTACGGGGTTAGTGCAGCCCATTATCTAGAAAAGGGCCAACTGTGAGGTTTGAATTTGACCTTTCCCAGTATGTTTGGCTGTGAGGCTTTATCCTTCCCTAAACTGCATGTCACAGTAGGAGGTGAGTAGACACATGCTCATTTTCTTTTAATTTGAGAAAGGCTCTCAAACTTTGGTGAGTAAGAGATACGCATCAGGCCTTTATAACTGAGAAAGCAGAATAATACGTATTTTGACTTTGCAAGCTTGTCTCCAGTGCTTCATGCAAAGGTGAAACATTTATATCAGTACTAATAGTGGTGGTAGTAGTAGTAGTAGTAGTAGTTTCCAGTTACAGTATGCTAAGTAAGCACTCCATAGACATAAGAAAAGACAGGGTCTTTGTGCCAAAGATAAACAGAGCAAGGAGAAGAGCTGTAACATATATGTGAAATAGCTCAGGTAGTAATTGGCCTCCTCTGCTCATCTAGCTCCTTTTGCTCATATAACTTACCCACAAGCACCCATAATCACCCAGTTAGGTTTTTTATGGGTGTCATGAATGCAATTGGTCTTTCATGCTGGAACCAGTTCAGGGAACCACAGACCATGTGCAGCGGACAGTGTGGAAAAAGGCCCTGATACACAGGTGGTAGAAGTAGACAAACAAGGCCCCACTGGAAGAGCAGCAGAGCTAGGAGGGATGACACTAAAGGAGAGAAAGATAAGTCAGGAGAGGGACAATTATATAGGTCTCTGAAGGCAGAAACAAGAAGGTAGGTCTTGCAGCGGGAGAAGCCAGTGGAGGAGGGGAAAGGCATGGCCATTCAGAGGTTGGGGCCAGGAAGATGATTTCAGCAGCGGTGTTTTGAGGGTGGTGTTGTGAGGCCAGAGGGGGTCATCATAACCAGGCTGGATGAGCAGGGAAGTGCTGCTGAACAGCTCCAGCAGGAGTAGGGCTTCCAGAGAGACACTCATCTCCAGCGCCAGTTTCTCCCTCGAACACACATAGCTGGGACTGAATCAATGCCTTACCTGTGGTATCACTGCATCATTATACATCACCCATGGTGATACAGCCCTGGCCACGATCTCAAACATCCTTTCATGAACGTGCTTGTGGTGTCACCCATTCAGTCTTACTATTTTAGTGCAGAAGAAGAGACAGGGAAGCAGCAAAACTGTCGAGACATTCTAAATGTGATCAATTTTAATGGTTGTCTTTTACATAAAAGTTTGCTTCCCTATTGCTGTTGGATCCTGCAGGCTTGCCTGGCAATTGTGTAGTATGCTGACATTTTCGTAGCTCTCCGGAGAAACAGTAAAATGGTGACTATTTCCATGCATCAACGAGGCAGAAGCTACATACATCATAATACTAAAAGCTTGTGATCATTCACTCTTCTGCAGGGGCAAACTGAAAACCTTTCCAAGGCTTGCAATATTTTTTCATAGGAACCCACATTCTCTTCATTATTACGTCCCTTCACCCTGCTACGCAGAAGAGATGTGCTTACATGCACTTGGTTAGTGATCAAGGATCCAATTTACTACCAAAGTCCGCTTACATGGGTACTCAATTGGCAAGGCTACCTTCAGCACATCCACCTATGCTGGTTACACATCGTTTTTTTAGAAGATCAGCAAAGGTTGTGTCACCCTACAACCTGATACAGTGTTACAACAGCAAAAGCAAGAGCCAAATTTGGTCCACTAACTACAGAGCTGCTTAGCTGTCATCTTTATTTGTGCAGCAACTTATTTATATTGGCTGCCTGATTTCACAAGGCAGTGCTACATTTGGCTCTAAATGGCCCCTTAATGTCATGCAGGCCTAATGCAGCCTCACTTTTTGTTATCCTGATTTATAAACATCACTGACATGGATCAGAGGATGAACTGGCTTCCTATCGCAAATCTTAATTATTCTTAGCAAATGACTTGTTATTGTAGCTTTCTAACTAGCTAATTAATTCTGTCCCTACAGTTTGGTCATTCATCTAGTCTGTTCGTAATGGTACTCCTAATGCTGGTACTCTGGGAAAAGTGCTCTAACCCTTGCACCACCCCAGGAGGAAAAAGACCAAGAGTAAATGCTGGATCGTCACATAACAAGATAAGGTTAATCAATCTCACTCTACTCACAGAGCTGTGGAGTGTTGTTGGTTTGTTTTTTTCCTTTAGAAGAAAATCTATGTACATTAAATATACAATTATTGGTGGATCCAGAACTATGACTCCCCTCCTGCCCTGGATACCTGAATATCTACAATGAATTTAGTGGGGTTGTACCAATGTCGCTGACAGCATAACAACATCCAGAGTTGCTAAAATGAAACTTCTTGATGAAGGGATGAGGTTATATCACCCAGATAGGAATTTTAAAAATTGACAAAATGCAAATTACATGTCTCAATAAAGGGGATGAGGGACAGATTTTTAATTTCGGACATGAGCCAAAACCTAACAAAGTCAATAAAAGTGTTCCTGGTAAGCTGAGCTCTTGGGGGGCCACCTAAGAGAGATTTGAATGCCACCCAGCTAATTAGCAGAGCACTCACAGCAACCCAGAAACAGCAGCATGTGTTTGTATTGGTGGTACACATCCACACGTGCCTTGGTGCATGCATCAAAATTTATTCTGTACATGTGTGGAAAAAAATTAGAGGAAACACTACCCTCTATCATTCAAGTGTATCCCTGTTAGAAGAGAAAGAGACAAAAGCAGAATTTACAATACCAAAGGAGATGAGGGGCAATTATTACCAATGACGAACAAGAATACAGAAGTACCACAAGACACTATTACTACTACTACAAAAAAGCAGTGAGTATAATAGCAAAAAAAAAAAAAGGGGGAGGAATAAGGATTACAAAAGAGCGTGAAATTAACAAGTAGCAAACTAGCGTCAGCATATTAATGCATACTACAGTGTCTGTCTTAGATTTCAGATTTTACACCACATGGGTGTTATGCTTTGAAATATGTTTATGCAGCTAAAGCCACAACATCAGACCTTTAAAGATGTCAGAGCAGCAGATCAGAAACATGTTGGAACGTTTCCTATGCATTGTGCCAAAAATGTGTAGGTAGAAGTGGGTGTGGACCTGCTTAAAGAAAGATCATTACACTCGCACAGCAAAGGACAACCTCTTCTCTATTTCTTTCTCGTCAGGAAAACACTGACAATGATGGCTGGGTTACCACTAAATCTAAATTTTTTTTTTTAAAAAAGTATAACTGGACAAGAAAGTTAAATAGGAATAAATTGACTCCTTTCTGACTTGTAAAGACTACGGTCAGCTTGCCATGTAGGGTTGTAAGCTACTCATCTCGGTGCTCACTTGGGCATGGGGTTTGTAGATTATTTTACGAACTTAAAGACTCACCATGTGTGGTATTGAATCACTCTGAGTAGATACAAAAATATACACAAAGCATAAAAGTCTTGCACTTTAAAAGTTCAATTTCCAGCTCACTAGACTCAAGGGTGTGTTTGAGCAGCTTTGTTGTAAGAGTTTGTTAAGGTATGTTCTAACTTGTTCTCCACAAAGTTTTGCAGTAGTTCCGGATATTGATAGTCAATTGCTTTGTTCAAATGACTCAGACAATGGTGGGCTTTTCCCCCCCGTTTTGTGTTAGTACTGCTAATCCAGGAAAGACAAGGCAGAGCCAAATCACTGGTGTACATTTTAAAACACTGTAATACTGCCTCGGCTTTGCTGGCTCGTTTTGATTGTACATCCATCACTCCCTCCTCTGAAACTTATGTAAGAATATAACTTGTGCTATCAACAATGCTGTTTGTATTTAATAAAATATTTGTAGTAAGGGCCAAATTGTGTAACTCTTACTTATACCATAAGCACTTACGCATCAAAACAGTCCCTTTAAAGCCATTAGTTCTACTTGAGTTTACTAGGTGGTAACACAATCTGGCCCAAATGTCAGGGAAACAAAGATTTCTTAGGGCCAAATTTTCCTATCCTTACTCACACAGAGCAGGGATGTAAAACGCTAACCAGTTAACCAGTCATCCAGTAAGCATCAGGTTTACGAGAACACCTATTGGGCATCCAGTAAACCGGACTGCCAGCTGCATCAGGCCATGGCAGCCCCATCTTCATTGGGATGGCCAGCAGGACCCCAGCCATGTGAGGGGCCAAGTGATGGGCAGGTAGGAGCCCAGCTGTGCCAGAATGGCCCCAGTGGGCAGGCAGGACCCTGGCCATGGCCCCACCAGAGTGCCTGAGCAGATTGGTGGGAATCCAGTTGCATCAGAATGGCCCCAGCAGGGAGGCAGGACCCTGGCCACCCCAGAGCAAGCAAGTGGGACCCTGGCTCTGGTTCTGGTGACTCCATCAGGCAAGGAGGACCACAGCTACACAGGTGGGATTCCAGCCGTGTACACATTGGAGCACCTCAGTGAGGAGGTGGGAACCCAGCCCTGGCCACACCAGAGTGGTCCTGGTGGCAGGCTAGCCAGGAATAGCACCCACCACTCCTGCCCCACAGACCCAGTGGGACCACAGTCCTGATGAGACCCCTACCCTGGCTGCCCTATGCTAGCCCACCCACAGTTAACTGTTTGAGTGATATAATTTAAATTGTGTAACTGGTTAACTATTTTGATCCCTAACACTAAGTAACTTATTATTTTATGAGTAGTCTCTCTGAATAAATGGGACTAGCGGCCCTGCTGGGTTGAATAAAGATTCTGGCCTTAAGTCTTCATGTCGTATCCTTCAAAAAACGAGGAACAAAATGATTTCCCCAACACTGTCAAAAACAGATAGTAATGAAAATAATAACTTTCCAAGGACCACACATTCCAATTCTTGTTTTAAATGTATTTGGTTTGTTAATTTAAGGAACTGCTTCATTTTTTTCATCAGCTACAAAGTGTGAGTTATGAAAACAATAGTTGAATATATAAACTGGGTTACTGGCATATTGAATTACTAGTGACTAATTTAAATTCTGGAGTCCTGGTGTCATAAATCGGGGGGGTTGGAATGCTTTTTAAAAATTCAAGGCATCCACCCTTCCAAAAGTGACGCAAATAAATACAGACATCTCAGGTGCTATTTTCAACAATGCTCAATATTGGAGTTTTACTGTTGATTCTGCAGCAGCAGCCTTAGGCCCAGACCAAGCACTTTTCAAAGATCTCACTCCAAATTTCAGAGTCACAAAATGCCATCACTGCACAGGTTTTTCAAATAAAAAATGTTAACCAGCTGTGTTTGTTTGTGTTTTGTTTGTTGTCTAGACAATTAAAAGTTGCGAGGAATATTTTCCCCTCAGTGCTTGTGCAAAACTTCTTCTGTACCCTGTCAGAGTGATGATTCGTTGAGGCATCTTTCATTACAGCCTACCAGAGTGCTGTCCCATTATTAAATATCTGACCCTGACAACAATCATGTGAAGTATGTCTTTTACTGCCCATTTTATAGATGAGCAAACTGAGCAACAACAAAACTAGAGGTCGAATCCTACATGCAAACATCACACTGACTTTGGTGCTTTGTGACTTAGCCACAGTCACACAGGAAATCCATAGAAGAGCTGGGAATAGAGCCTATGGACTGATTCTCCAGTCCATAAAAACCACTCTGCATGGCATTAAACTGTCCAGACTTTCTGGGTGAAGAATTTCCCCTGTATAAGAGGAATTCCCTGACAGCACCTCCTATGCCAGCCTTACCACCCCTTCTCATATAAGGACTGGAAGAGACATGTCAGGGCAGTCTGGGAGCATGCCAAGCCTGGGAGTGTGTTGCAGACTACAGCTGTGCCACACACAATCCTCCAGAAGCATAATGGACCCCCACAACAGCAGCTGAAAGTTAAGATCCCCCTTACTCTCACTGCATAGCCCTTAAGCAAACAGCTGCAGTTGGCTCCCTGCGGGTGCCCCTCCCATCTATGTCCAAGCACAGCCTGAATCAAGAATTAGAGGCCACAGGTCTTGGCATGCCCAGTACTTTACATTAAGATGATATCTCCTTCCCATATATAGGCAGCCTTTATATAATTGTTCACATGCAGTCCCTTGCAACACACAGTACTTAATACAGAAATTAAAAGTGTAGGCATAGCAGCTTGTGATACAGAAATGCCACTGCTTGCTATGATGTTCTGCCAATCTAGGGTAGGAAAAGGCAATATACAGCTGGAGTGCTGACTACAGTTAACAAAAAATAGGGGGTGTGGTTTCTTGGAAAGGGTGGGTTCAAGAGGACGCAAGTTACACTGATACTACAAAACCAAGTCACTAGTCATGGCTTCCCTGGACAGCAGTTCTTTGTTTGTGGCTATGTCCACGGTGGGAATAAATTAAAATGCTTCCCAGCACACTGCTTTCGTGTATGGTAGTATATCTGACTCTCAGACATATGCCTGTGTATTGACTAGCCCACTACCACATAAGGAAGTATGCCTGGCATGGGACTGTGAGCACCTGTATACACCATCTCTGATGTGGTCTCTGTTATGTTTCAGTCTGTGCCTTTGTACTTTATGACTGCGCCTCAGCAGATATGACAAGATTTCCTTTGAGTGCTTCCACCATGGACTGTCCTCTAACTCATGCTAATGATATGCCACATAACAAGCTGAAGAGTTATCTTCCTTCTGCACTTTTTTTCCACACGAGAGGTGCCACACTGCCTGACAGGCGTGCAAGCCAGCACAGAGATACTGAGGTAACAAGATATTTGCATGTCTGGTTTTTCTGTCAGTTTCACGCTGTTTTTGGAGATGTTGAAAAGTTGTGTCCCACCACTGCTGAGCTGCCATTATACTCCTGTTTGGTGAAGTCCACAACGTCAGGTTTTGGCCCATAATTGGTCTGACTCCTCCTGGTCAGGCCTAGAACAGTGTCAATCTGCTAAACAGAAAAATATCCCTTGATATTAACAGCCTGACCAGTTACTGTCCAGTCACTAACCTTGTCCCTCTTGAGGGAGTAGTTTTGGAATAGCTCCAGCTGCATCTCAGTCTTGCAAGGTGTTTTTGATCCCTGTCAGTCTTGTTTTAAACATGCAGACAGTACTGCCATCTATGTCTGACAATGTCCTTCAAGCAGTGGATGCCAGTAAGATGTCCCATTCATGTCTTTTTTCCCCATCTCCTGCAGGTCCAGACACCCAATTTCTTTGATGTGGACCCTGTCCCAGTTATTCATGCTTTTAAAATCTAAGATTATTGCAATGCATTCAAGATGGAGCCATGTCTGAAACGCAACCAGTGCAAAATCCCCTGGTTCAGCTCTAGATTCAGTTAACCATTCTGAGCAAAGCACTGAGCTCTGAACCAAGTGCCTGTTCATTTCTAGGCTTAGTGTGAAGTGCTGGTGCTGATCTCTAAGGACCGACAGAGTCCAGGACCTCAAGTATTTGAGCAACCAACTCCTTCCCTGTGTTCTTGAGATGGCTGCAATCTAGTGAGTTGCCCTCTTAGTCTAGGCCCAGCAGCAGGGTGTTCTTCTGGGTTGGCTGGTGGCTCTGGAGCTTCCTCCTTGTGGCACACCACCCGATTCCAAGTGTGCGTCTAGTGTCAGATGGACTTCCCAGCTATTTTAAAGGTGGGACATACTTAGAATCTTACTTCAGGTATATACTGTGTGCATTTTTGCACCTAAGTAGCTAACTGCAGAGGCACTGAAATCAAGGAGTCCATCAGCGGGCAAGTAATACTCATACCAGGCTCTACACTATAGTATTTGTAAAGCCACATTAAAATCATAATGCAAAAGAATAGCACTGATTTTGCCAACCAGCCATTTCCGTCCGAACAAATTCTTTGATCAACGGGAAGGCAGCAGAGCAGCCACATCAGGACAATGGTACATGTTCTCTGTCCCCACTTAGAGCAGATCCCTAATCTCAAAAATAGTCACCTGCATATTCAGAACCTCCAAACACACAAAGGGGGAAAATATCAATCATGGCACCCTGTACTTGTTGCTGCCTGATTATGTTTCCACAGCAGATGCTCCTTTTGTCTACTTTCACTAAAGCCAAACTGGTCTAAAATTTAATTTAAACTGCTTGTAAACCCAAGTGTCAGGCACTTAGATGGCAGCTAAAAGCGCCACTCTCAGATAACTGAGTGACACTTGCTAATAATAGCCTATGCATTAAGAGAGCAAGAGCGGACATTTTGTGTAACCAAAGAGGAACCTGTGTATGGGAACGGATCAGTGTGGCCAGTCTCAGCTTCTTAAGCAGCAGATACAACACAGACCAAGCCCACCCGGTCTCTTATGTGATTAGCTGCACTAATACCACTAGTGACCTCTCTTTCAAGCCAGGAGGCAACAATAGTCCTGGCTTTTGTTAACAGGAGAACAAAATGCCACCTTTTACAGCTCTGCAATCATAGCTGTCTTCCTTTTTCATCTTCCAGAGGCTGTGCACCAGACCTTTCTTACTAGGAATGTTGCTTAACCCTTCACTGGACTGACTTTCATGTTGGGTTTTTTCCCCTTTAAGAAATTATCTTTTGTTAGTCAGAGTTCATTTGCACTGAACATCCCAAACAACCCTTTTCTGGCACATATTATTCTGCAGATGATGTGTATTTAAAAATAAAAGGAGAAAATTCTTTGCTATTCGACTTGTCTCATGCAGTAGTTAATCAAAGGTACTAGTCTACCTTAGCTCATCAGCTTATCAGCATCTACAATAAGCTCCTCCCCTACAACCACACACCTCAATGTGACTTGGCAGAGCCACCCTGAAAAGGATCAATCTTCTGATTATTAGGAATAAGACGGTTTGAGCATTGGAAAACTTTTTTGGGGGGGCCATATCTTAAGAACAGAAAAAGAAAAAAACATGTGAAATGCTTTCAAGAACTTGCTCTCCAAAGTTGTTCTAGTTTGACAACTGAACCAATATAAATGACAAAAGCAATGAAATGTCTTGTCAAAAGAGAAGCCTGGGACATTGTATTAACATGTACTTGCCGTAAATCTCTACAAAAAAAGAGTAAGTTTTCAGCGGTGCCCTTACACCTTTACTTGGTTACTTCAGCTGGGGTGATGGTGACTCACTGACCAGGCCCAAAGAGTCCTGTGGCTAGCACAGGAGAATTCTCCCCACCATGTTCCCCTCCACCCCACCTGCAATAATCTCACTCCTACCAAGGTGTATAACCACAGCTGGTATTTTCCTGCCAAATATTGTACAAGAGTGTTCTCCTGTAACTGGCCAGTTCTGTACCGAATTCATTCACGGAGTATGTCTTAGCTATGCAGCTGACTGGATGTGTCAGTTATGTTCCAAATGGGTTTTCACAGGTCAAGGTTCTGTAGGCAGCGAGAGCAAATACTATTTTTAGCTGGGATAAGGTCACAATGCTTTTAGAGACAGTGAGGTCTACAATAAAACCTATTGATCAGCCTCTGGAACTAGTGCTCCAGAGAGACACGGAGATTGAAACAAGAATTGCCTGACTGTTTTCTCTATAGACTCACTGGGTAAAAGCTTGTTGGACTTTATATCTTTCAGGAGATAAAATCAGTAAGAAGTAACTGTGCAGATTGCTGTAGTCCATTTAACCAGATGCACAGGGGGAAGAGGAAGAGGGGTCCACAGGAGAAATAAATAACAAAAGCTAAGCATACTTCTGTGCAGAGCACAGCAACACTACTATTCAGCAGCAACAAGTGCAGCCGCCACTGAGATACCATGGCAAACGTACCGTGTGTATGAAGAAGAGAACACTGATTCATCAGTGAGCTGTTAGCTCTCTACCTTTCATATCACTGGAGCTACAGGCTAAATTGCAGCCATCAGATTTGCAATAGCATCCCTCAGTACCGGGCACAAGTGGCTGAATGGGTGTTTTGGTCAAATAAATTGCAGACTGTTATCCTTGGGAATGTTTTAATGCAGAAAAAATTATGAGCAGGAACATGTGAGCAAAACTGGTGTTTACATTTGCTATGATTATTTTCTCTATAGCTTACTCTCCAGACAAAGACCTCTCAGGAAGACAATGCTGACTTTAGGAAAGTAAATAAATATTTTACACATCTATTTCTTACTAAGAATTCCAATCATGAGCACGTATCCAAAAACCAGACATGGCTGGGTGATTAAAAATACAAACAAACAAACAAACAGACAGACAGACCTATATTGCAGCCATGCAAATCACATAACCGGATGGAAGTTTCATCCATTTGCCGAGGTTTTCAGGCTAAATCCAAAATAATTTATCTGGGTCAGATAAGAGCTTTAAGCAAAACACTGGAGTAATGGGCTATTGTATTTTAAACTTTAGCTATAGATCTAAAAATTTGAGGTGAATTATGTGTCTCTTCATTACAAGAAGCTCTTTCTTGTTCTGGAAACTTGTGACCATACGAAATAATGTGAAAATGTAGGGTATCTTCATTTATCATCTGCTCTGCTCTCACAGCCTAGCTTGCAAACAAAATATGCCATGGTAAACATAATCCATATATCACATTGTGACATGACTGACCCCATTAGTAAACCAAGGCTTTCCTATCAGAAGCACCTCCCCACACACACAAACACACTTCTGCAATACAATGGTTCATACATTTGCATGATATGGCTAATAAATAAATAAATATGAGAAAGTGAGACAATATTATGCTATAAAATTATAAGATTCATGTTTGAATACATGGTTTGCTTCCTATTTAGAAAATTCTGTATAGACAAGAATTTAATCTATGTTCAACTGTTCAGATAACAATGTATACTGTGTAAGGAATAGAGCATTCACATGTCCGTCATATGGTTCGTCCCTTATCTAACTACTAGTCCGTATAATAGTTTAACTTTCTTCACAATAGATATGATAGGATTCAAAATTCTGAAACAGCTGATTATCTCTATATATGGATCATGAAGGGATCACAATAAAAAGTAGTATGTTTCAAAGCAGCACAGTAACAGACAAGGATAAAAAAAGCTAACCCAATTCTTTTAAAAACTATGTATTACCTTCAGAAAAGCTAAGAGAATTACTCCTTTATCTAGGAGCTAGGATTGTTTTGTTTTGTTTTGTTTAAAGATCCTTGTCTGATAGCAAAACTTATTTCCCATCTTTTCTTCCTACTGTCTTCTGGCTGAAACTGTAAGAGAAAATTCGAGGTAAATATTGTTCTAATTTTTAGGGGATAAAGTTACTGAGAATTTGGGATATTTCTGAAAACATCCTTAAAAAAATACAGCCGAGTTAAGAAAGAATCCAAAGAAAAGAAAAATGTGTTATGCTGTGGGAGATAAGTGAAAATACAAAGATAAAAAAAATACTCTGCTAATTACATTAATACTACAAGAATTTTTTTCTAGAATCTACCAATTATCAAACAAACATAAGTGACTGTGCACTTGGTAACAGACTCTGTGAGTGAAATCCAGGCTGTATGGATGTCAACGGCAAAACCTCTACTGATTTAATCCAATATGCGGTGGGTGCAGACATGTATATACAATTCTTAGAGACAAACTTCAGTTCACTCTGTGCTTGAGCCAACGCCCACTGTAGTCACTGATCATTTTCTGTTGATTTCAATGGGTGTTGGATCAGGTCCTTTGTTAATCTAAACATAAATAACAACAATGGCTCAGAGCTGACTCTCTCTCTCTGACTTGGAGCACCCAGTGACTCTACTCTCCTCAGTGGAGACACACTGGGGTTACACAACGGTAACGCCGAGCAGAATCTCCCCTAACAATTCTTTTTCTGTGTTTATGCTCTTGTCTTTTCCTGCTCTCTGCATTGATAGATGAGAATCACCCCGATAAGCATGCTAGCAGGCAATTCTCCTGCCTGTGCAGTGAGGGGGAGAGAATCAGGCGCTCCACGCCCTGTTGGCTGGCCTGCCTAAAGGCCAGGCAGAATTCCAATCCCTTATTCAAAGGAGTCAGGCTACTGCTCCTCCCTACTTCCCTGGGGCACAAGGCACCCCCACCCCCACCTCAGCAGATGGGGAGGGGGCAGGGAGGAGGTTGAACAATGGCTCCCTCTCCTTGTGTGCCAGCCTTTCAGAATGCTCCTGGTGCTCCAACTGGGGCACCACGCTCTACGATGGGCGATGTACCATTTGCACAATCTAGCCCTCAGACAGTGACCCTGCAGGTCACATGCCAACAAAGCTCCCATGGGAGTTTCAGCAAGAGTCAGCAAGAAGGGAGCATAAGTGGTTGAGGCATGAGTGAAGCATTTGGAGGGGAGACAATGGAGTCAGAGGATCTTTAGTGGTCCAGAAAACCATGGAAAAGGCAGGAAGTGTCAGGTGAAGTATGATGACACCTTAAACCCACCTTGAGCCCAATAATATAATTCCAACAAAGAAGCAAATACGTAGCAACCATTCACTCTTCTCAGTGTAAGCAAAAATGCTCAAAACTAGGCTGCAATCCCCAGTTAAAAGGGCAAAAAAGTCTTATAAGAAAATGAAGACCGTTTGTTTGTGTGCACGTGTGTAATTTTTTACTCCCGTTATATATATTTAATCTTTTTTAAATTCAGAAATTCTGTTTCAAGCTGGGATGTTGAATTTGGGGGCGGGGGACAGTGCAAGCCACTGCACTTTTCCTTGTAGATCTTCTTAATGCATAATGCTGTTTGTAGGCAGCACACCAAATTTTTGTGTTAACGAGTGTACAAAAATGGAAGAAAAAAAAACAACAACCAGCCACTGCTATCATTCAAGTGAAGCTTTTGTTACTTGCATATATTGTCTTCAGTATTAAACCAAACTAGTTTAAAAAGCTGGCAGAGACGGGATCTCAGTATTTGTTTCCCTGTTAAAGACATAATTATGTTGGTTCATGGAGCACCTAACATGAGCACTGTTGCGCATATTGGAATATAGCATTATCTATTGTAAAGTATTGAGACTGCAAGCCTAACTCAGATGAGTAACCCTTACTCATACACGTATTTCCACTGAGGTTAGTGGGATTACCACAGAAATAATAGTCACTTAATCAAATCAGTGTAAAATGAGGCCTTTCAATGACAAAACATTCACATTTATTATTTTTCTCTTTTCAGTTTCTTTTTAAATTAACATTCAGTGTCTGAAGGCATAACATGGACAGCTAAAAATGAGTGTGAGGATATGCCTTCCATGAACAAGTGGCTCATATTTGTTCTTTATTATTTAGGAAATGCACATTAATTACTGCAGATTTTCTCCTATGCATCTACTGTATCTCAGACAGAGATGCTGAGAAGGGTCTGCAGAATAAAAATGTATGGGGTAATTAAATGGATATTTATAATTAGAACTTAATAATTTGCATCAGGGACAAACGAGCTCTGATTTCATTCTGTATTGCATTTAGATTAGCCTGAAGATAGTGTAATTTGATATTTTATAGTCCTCCTCTTGGATTATGAAACAATATACTGTCTTTACAGCAGCCGGGTTTGTGACGGGAGTGTGTTAAGAAGGAGCTGCAATGAAAACGTTTGACAATGTGAAAGCAGCCATAAATTACATGACAACTGTGTAAAAGTCATGATGAAACAAATAAAGGGCTGACCTATAATGCATCTGATTCATTGTGGTATACAGAACTCTCTGCACTAATCTCTGTGCAACAAACTCATTCGTACGCGTGGAACTACTTAGCACTGAGAAAACTGTAAATTATCACGAGTCAACAACATTGATTTTTAGTCGACATTTCAATCAGTTGGAAGCAGAACTACTACCCAGTTCCACCAGCAGCCTTTTAGTGAAGCTGCTGCTCCTCTGTAGTCTTTTCAGTGACAGCACTGTTAAAACTCCATTGTTTCCACTGTACAAAATTTTTGCAGACTGTAAATGCAGGTACTTGACTTAACAAAAGTCACTGGCTTGTCTTTAGAGACATTCAACTTACCTTCACCAGAAGGGTGAATTGACCCAAAGGTGGGAAGTCAGTGAAAAGCCAGCTATACCACTTAATGCTCCGTGTGGGTGGCCTAACATGGGATGAATTTCATCCTTAATATAGGAACGTTAAATGTCCAAAATAGAAGCATCTGGCCCTTAGATCAAGTACCTGGAACCACATAAACCCTGCACTTGGGGTGACAGACAGAATGGCCTAACAGGCAGAGCCTTATGTGCCACAGAACAAAGCCCCAGCCCAAGAAGCTGGCATGAAGGGGACAGCTGGTAGTTAAATGGCTGCCGAACCTGCAATTTCATCTGTCTGATAGCCCAAAATCCTCACTGAGGCGTGTGAACGGTCAGTAATCGCTACTTCAGTCCACAGGCTGGTGTATCAGTTACAGAGGTACAAATCCACAGTGCTACAATCTTCTAACAGGTTGAAGGGCCTGAATTTCATCCTCTAACCCAGGGGTGAACAAATTTTTTACATCAGGCCCAGCTGTTCATCATTGCAATTAGCAGAGGCCACACCTGCCCGCAACTCGCCCCGACCTATCTAATGTCATCTAAACCGACAGAAATTTCAGTTACATTTATATGAAAAAAAAACCCTTTCAGCAGGTGTAAGAAAATAAATCTGTAGAATGTAAAAATGGTATTCATCAGTATATAAATGTGAATACACCTACATAAAAACAGTAACATAGGTCAACATTTTAATGAGATGGATGAGCCTGAGAACCAGCAGCTGATTGTGCTGTACCCCACTCATGAAATTTCATGCCCTCAAAGGAGGGTGCCCACCCCCCACTTTGTTCATCCCTAAGTCAGACTCAGCTAAAGAGCCAAAGCAGGGCTGATCCTGTTTGTAAGCGGAAAGCAAAAATGAGGAGCAAAACTGAAATGTGATTATTTTATCATTCTTCTACCTCAGCTTCCCTGCAATGGCCGGGAGGCAAGAAGAGCAGAGGCAGCCAGGTGATTAAGACATTGGACTGGGATTCAGAAAACCTGGACTCATTTCCTAACTCTGCCACAAGCTAAATGCGTGACCTTGGACAAGTCACTTAATCTTTGGGCCTCCATGCTTCATCTGTGAAATGGAAGATAATAGTACTTCCCTGCCTAACAGGCGTGTTGAAAGGATGCATTCATTCATTAATGCCTGTTAGATGGTCACATGCTAATGTGATAGAAGCTATATAAGTTCCTAGATAGCCAGATAACAAGCAGGCATTCCACAGGACAAATTAACCATATGCAGTCAAATGACAGGCAGAGATAAAGGGGTGTACAGTAGCTGGGGAGTTTCTGACAAAGTTAATTATGGTTTGACATGCAGCTCCAAGATCAAGATAAGAACCCGTTATACGGAAGAGATCACTAGTCCCTGACTGAGCGCACAGATGTAGAGCTTATCACCTCAGAGCTGAGAAGTTCTTTGCTGGGTTTGCACTTGTCTTCCGTGAAGTTGCATTCAACACACAAAATCTATTTCAGCTTTGGATGGAAAGGTGGGAGAAGAGACCCTAGTTTCTAACCCAACTTCAGAGACTACTTGAGGAACTACGGTTCTGGACTCCCTTCAAATACTAATGGACTCCAGGAAAAGGCAAGGGAGTTCTTGCAGCTGCATTTAGCCCTGTGTTCACTAAGGGAACCCATGGAGAGTCACAAGATACAGGGACCCACAAATGACTAGCAGTCCTTCTAATTTACGCTAATCAGAGGCCAATCTGGTATATTGGTGGGAGAGTTTGCAAGGCACAAAGGACAGTTAGACACCTCATTCCCAATACACTCCCAGGCCCTCTCAGAGGTCGAGAGAGTCTGGGCCATATGACAACACATGAAAACAAGATAGAACTTCTTTCTGTGCAAATGCACATAAAAACAAGTTGCAAACCAGATCAAATGCCAAAAAATTAACAAGTGTCTAAACCTGAAACCCCACCTTGGGGTTGAAGGTCAAATGGCCCTTGTTCCCCCCCCACCACATGCTCCCCACCCCCATTTGGCCTGGTATAGTCCTAACTGTCTCTGTGCCTTTGAAAATTTCTCCCTAAAAGTATGTCCACACTGCAATAAAAGACCTGTTGCATAGCTGTGGCTGGCCCAGGTGAAATGACTCAGGTTAACAGGACTTAAGCTACAGGGCTATAAAACTGCAGTATCATCTTTCAGGATCAGGACACAACCAAGATATGAAACCCCACAACGGGGAAGGGTGTCCTGGGCCCAACTGTTTACACTGCTTACCCAAGCTCCACAACCCCGAGTCAGCTGAGACTCGGTACCATGTTTTATATACTGCAGTACAGACATACCTGTAGCACCTTAGGGCATCTAGTTTTCCTTGCCATTCCATTTCTTTAAAATCTCAATTCAATCTAGTGTAAGATTAATGGAAAATGAGGCACTGAATCTTCCTTTGAGGAGTTTCTTGTTTGACCACAATACATGTTATTCAAATAAGCTGGAGTGAAATTCAGTTAAGCTTTTGTTTGTTGCAGCACGATGAGAGCGGCCTGTTAAAAAGCAAAAATGTCAGGCTGTTATAGACTGAGCCTCCTGCCAAGACTGGTAAGTAGCTGAATTACTGTCAGACATAGACATCATAATCTGAAGTAAAAACCAATTTGGACTCCTACATAAATCTAGATCTATACACAGAGATTCTGCATTTTGCAACTGACCCGACTTTTTTACAACGGGTTAGATCAAAACCTAAGATTCAAATACTCCTGAATTTTGGAAGCTTTGGAAGCTTACATTTCAGTCCAAATCTGTAGCTGTCAACACCTTGCAAAGCCCGACCTATCCCAAGCAAGTAATTTTTTTTTTGAGCTAGTAAAATATCTTCATTTTCTTCATTCTCACCATTCGCATGGAAAGAGATGGCAGACAAGTATTGTGCTTTGGCTGCTAAACTGTTGTGGCAGCTGCACAAGACTGAAGACATACAAGACATGTCTCTATGCCATTTTTTGCACACTTAAGTAAGCAGGTGCACGTAAATCAATTCAGCCCTCTAGTGTGGACACCAGTGTAAAGGTGTTTACCGAAAACAAGCTGTAGAAGTTAAAACAGCTTGATATCAGTATAACTGTGTGTACACTAGGGCTACGTCTACACTACAGCAATCTGTCGACAGAAGTTACTGTCAGAAGGGATCTTCCAACAAAACTTCTGTCAACAGGTCACATCCACACACAAAAGTGGATTGAAAAAGTGATCCTCTCTGTCAACAGAGAGCGGCCAGACTGCCTGGCTGCCTTCTCGACAGAACGGCCAACAGACAGCTCAGCAAACAGGGCTGCCTGGGGAACCAAGAAGCCCTGTCTGTCGACAGAGAGCCCCCCTAACCCCCGAAGCATCTGCACAGGTTTTTGTTGACAGAAACTGTCAACAAAGGTATGATTCCCAATCGTGGAGAGGCAAATTGCTGTCCATGAAAGTGCAGAGTTATGTCGACAAACTGTTGATAAAATGCATTTTGTGAGTAGCCACTCTGCGAGTTTTGTCAACAAAACCCTGGTTTTTATCAACAAAACTCTCTGATGCAGACATAGCCTAGATGTCTGCGTTTATTTAACAAAAATGTTTCTTCTACCAAGCCAGTTAAATCAGTACAAAGCCAGTGTGGAGACAACAAGCAAACACACATGGCTGGAACAGGCTTTCTTCCATGGAATTATACACTACTGCGAAGGTTACACAACAGAGATCTGCCAAAAGAAGTCACCGTCACAAGAGATTTCTAAACAAAACTGTCGACAGAATGCAGCCACACACAAAAGCCAATTGGCAGAGCGCTCCACTCTGTCAACAGAGCAGCCAGACTGTCTGTCTGTCCTCTCAACAAAACAGGCACCCAGAAGCAGAGCAGACAGGGATGCCCATTGTCCTGGACGCCCTACCTAATAAGAGAAGGCATCCCAGACCATCCACAAAGCTTTTGTCAACGGGACTTGTTGACAAAAGGCGCTCTTCCTCATCTGGGAGAGGCAGAAGTTTGTTGGCAGAAGTGCCGACTTTTGTCAACATACTGTTGACAAAATGCATTTTTCCTGTGTCTACATGAGCCCCTTCCTTTCAAAAGGGGCATGTTGATGAGCGGGTTCAAAAGATGCTAATGAGGCACTGCAATGAATATGCAGCACCTCATTAGGATAATGGTGGCCGCGGCGATTTGAAAGTGCAGCTTTTCGAATCGCGCGCCACCCATGGAGACGGGACCTTCCGAAAGGACCCCCCCCCATTTTCGAAAGCCCCTTCTTCCTAACACCAGATAGGAAGAAGGGGCTTTGGAAAACAGGGAGGGGGGGTCCTTTCAGAAGGTTCTGTCTCCATGGGCGGCATGCAGTTCGAAAAGCCGCACTTTCGAATCGCCATGGCTGCCATTATGCTAATGAGGTGCTGCAATGAATATTCATTGCAGCACCTCATTAGCATCTTTCAAACCCGCTCATTAATATGCCCCTTTCGAAACGAAGGGGCTCATGTAGACCCAGCCTTTGTGCGTGGACATTCCACCAGTTTTGTCAACAGAACCAGGATTATGTAGGCAAGACTCACTAATGTAACTGTAGCCTACAGTATGATCTTTTATACACATCAACCAGTATTCAGATCTCCTCTTTATTTTGCCTTCCTCAGCTGTACACAGATTACTTCACAGATGCTTTTAAACACTGAATTTAACTTCTACAATTTATGAAATCCCTCTTGTTCTCTCTGAGACACACACACACACACCTACTACTCTCACACTCTTGCTCAGTTTAATTTGCTTCTTAGAACACCAAAACCCTTTTTGTCCTGAGCCCTCAGGTTACTGGCATTATTACAACTCTTTTTTCCCAATAGCAAGCCAGGAAAGATGATAGAACCTGTCTGCGTGGCCAAAAGACTGGTCTCAACTGGTTCAGAGGAAAAAAAATTGAGCTGTCTCTCTCACTTTTTTTTGCTTCTTGCCTTTAGCCAAAAGACCTGGGAGCATTTGATGTACAGTCAGCAGGTATAAAAAAACTATTGAAAAGGCTTGACTGCTCTTGGGCTATGACACTCTCTCATCAAAATCTGGATTTCTGCCAAGTTCATCTGTTAATGGACAGCCGCAACCAGGGCGTGCCCCTCCCCCAACTTTTCTTTTCCCCTCCCTTGGTCTTCTCTGTTCTCCAGCCTCTTTCTAGCTCCTTAAAAACTAGACATTGATTATGTCTGTGCTTTTCCCCTTCTATTCAAGTTAAACAAAGTGCTTCAAGTTCAGGGCACACCCTGGGACCCTGAACAAAGCAATCTATCATTGTGTCTGCTAAACCAGTCTGGCCACACTAAGACTGAAGAGACAAATGCTTCAATGTACAATTTTCCCTTTGTGCTGCTTCCCTATTACTACCAACCTCTTTTCTTTCCCACCTTCCCAGGAGCAAATGTGCTTGACCACTTTGCCTAAACCCCTCCAGGCAGAGATTTTTCTAAAGCCACCTCAAGAATTAAAGAAAGGAACATCGTTTCTGTCTGCACCTCTTCGTTCACTTCCCCACCTCCTATTTCCCTCCCTACAGCCACTAAAGATATTAAGCCCAGAGCTACTTTTCTTTACTTACAGAAGAGGGTTTTCTTTTCCCTTCTTTTCTTTTCTTTCTAGCGAATTCAGGTTTAAATTGTCCATTAATTCCTTCTGACTTGCAATTAAATGCAAATATACTTACAGCCCGCACAGAGTGTATTAATTTTAATAGCAAATGGTGAAATAAGAATACAGTCCCTCCAAAACCCAATAATGAATGAATCACACTATAAAAATATTAACGGGAACATTTGTTAATACTTGTAAAGAGCTTTGAGATCCTCGAGGGGGAAGGGCTGCAGAAGCAGTTGGAGGGAGAAACCTAACCCGGCAGGTACCCATCCTTTCTCAAATGCGTGTACAGTCATCCAAATGCGCTGGTGGAAAAGCAGAGCATGCGTACCCACTGGGAGCTACATCCTGAATGTCACTCAAGATCCCGCTCCAAGTCCACAAGATCCTGGCTGCACAAGAAGCACAGGATGAAGCGCAAACGGGGCAAATCTTCAGAGCCTGGAGCATCTCCGACAGGACACTGAATGTACACAACTGCCCTGGAAAGACACACACCGCACCTACCAAGACTAGGCCCTATGCGGACAAACAGATTGTCAACCTAGCACCCAGCCAAATCCTGCAGAAATCAGAATTCTGCAATTGAGGTCAATGGGAGGACCCCTACTTGCCTCCCTAAAAACAGAACAGTCATAGAAATTAATTGAAAACCACAAAATGCAATCAATGTGTCCATTTTGTAATCGTCTCAGCTTCCCACTTAGTTCTTAGCCTTGCCAGGTATGGAAAACATTCCATTTGCCTGTCAGCATTAACACCCTCTATAATGTTTATTAACCAACATAGGAAAAGTAAGATTTTTCTAGATCCTTTGTTTCATTAGGACAGCTGTGTACCATTCCCACACCCTCCCACCCATCCTCTCCTAAAGAAATAATTAAATCTAATTAGCACTGCAAAATGATTCACATTTTGGTTCAATGGCACATGGCAGGGTGAAAAAAATCACAAAAAATGTTGCCTTAAGATTTTACTCCCTTACAAGTTATTCACCGAATTTTCTGTTTTGAACTAATTCAAGCATATTTTTTTCTTTAAAAGTCCACAGATTAGCTTGACATTTTGGAGAACATAAATTATATAGATATATATAGAGAGAAAACTTATTACAATTCAATGTTCTTTTAACAGTTCTTAGAACAAGCCTGCTCTGCTACATCATTCCGTATGTTAGGATTTGGTTCTGTTCCTTCAATAGTTACTTAGTGAAGTGGGTTCCACTGCAGTGGTTTACTGATTTACAGAATCTTGGTATGTGAATGGCAAAAATTCCTTGGCATAGGCATATGTTTGCTGATCAAATTTCAGATCATGTGTTGTTCATTATTACGACTTGCTTGAAAACAGCTTGCTACAGTTATGTAGGTTTGCCTTGGATACTTTTTCCTCTTTAAATACTTTGAAAACTGCAATTTTGGAAAAGAAGAAGAAGAAAAAGATGAAGAAGAAGAAGTTTTTGTGAGTCTGCATTACCGCAAAATGTATTTTAAAAGATGTATGGAAAGGATTACAATCCTCCAGGATTGGGGAGGTGAGAGAAGCGGAAGTGAGACTGAGATTAACAAATCAGATTTAACAAATCCAAGTTAACTTCATCTTTTAAAAGTGAAATACTTTCCCTTTGACTCTTCTGGAATTATTTGGGTATTTGACATTTGTGTAGTTTTGGAAACACCTCGCCATAAACCCAGGATACGCTCATATTGAATTGAAATCGGCATGTCATCTAAGCAAAAACAAAGTCTGCTTATGCTTACTAATATGTTTCAATGTGTTGGTATGTTTTAGCACAGGATGAAAAGCCCATGCTATGTATTTTAACTCTCTCAATGTAATTCTTTGCATGGTTCAAGGAAGTGCATAAGTGCTCACCATCCTACAATAAGGAATGCATATCTGACAATATTTGCGAATAAAATAATTTACAAGAATTCAACTATTTTACTTTTTACCTGCATTATAAGACAGCTTTTATGCACAGAGATTTGGTTCAAAGTATTACAATGACCCTCCACCATATATGATGCTGCGAGAAGGTAGTACTTTGATTTTATTTAAATTAAGCAATCTGGCAACCCTTCTACTGCCCCAGAAAAAAGTATGAACATTTACTTTTTTACCATTTTTATAGTAAATTATCCATTAGATTTCATCATATCTTACTAAAGCAATTACATCAAGAAAATGATAGTGCGTGTGGAATCAATTATGCATGCACTTGGCCAGAGACCAAAGGCTATGAAGTCGGAGAGGGGCCGAATTGTTCAACACACACAAATAAAAAGCCCCTCGGTCTCACAGATGGACCCCATCAGTTCATCTTACTGCCTAAAAAGTTCATGCACTTAATAATTTATTTGTGTTCTGGATACTGTTTCCCAGCTGAATATTAACAGCTTTGAACTGCAGCATGCTTTTAGCATGGTACGGATGGAAGCCATAGAAGGGCAGTACTGGGTCTCCTCTGAGGTTAAAATTATACTTATGTTTCTTGCATAATGGTCATTTTCCATCTCCATTTATTTTCTTTCATTAAACATTCCCTTTAATCAGGATATCAGTTTCAGTGTTCTGGTTCAGCTTGTTAACCAATGGCAAATTCATAAACCAAAGTTGAGCCCCAATTATGAAACACAGACTGTTCAATAGATAAAACAAACACAACGACCTAATTCTCCAAACAAAACCCACACTACTTCTTAGGTGTGTGGCCTCAGTGTGCAAGGATTGCAGGGCTTCAGCAAAGTACCATCAGCATGATGAGAAGAAAGGAGAGGCATTTGACTGTTAATACTCTATCTGTCCAACAGGATCAGAGCTCATGCAGCAAAAGAGGAAAAGATGCCTGCCTGTGATTAGGCAATTGGAAAGCATGGGCCAAGCACACAGTCCTAAGAACTTGATTGACTTTACTAACTAGGTGAAGACCGCTGCTTAGCTTGTACCAGGGTTTGCTGGCCTGAGCCTGGCACCTCTGGGCTTGGCAGTTTATGTCCCTAGCACCTCTGGGGTTGCTGCATCATTTATGAATATAAAAATTGCTTGAGCCCCAGCATCTCTTTCATTGCAAATTAAACACTGGTGAAGATAGTGTAGGCGTTTAGGAAAAATACAGACAGGGCTCTGTAAAACATGCTAGCCAGCGGGAATAATTTAGTCTTGGTGAAAAACTGTTTAGCGCTTAAGATTTTCACTCCAAACAGCCAAAGAGCTGACGAGAATGAAAATGCATTGTCTTCTCACTACAGGGCCTGATCCTGCAGTCCTTAATCACATAAACCTCTGAATAAATTCAATAGCCATTTTGGATAAGTAAGGACAACAGGATCAGGTCCAAACTGCATCTCCTAGAGTAGTCCTGTAGTTCTAAGAAATCCCAAAGTACTGAAGTATTCCATTTTGCCATTATCAGATTGCTAGCAGCTAAACCTCTAAGTTTTCCGAGATAACTCTGATTCACTGAAAAAAGAACATATCTAGCTATATTTATATAAATATAAAAAAATTAAAGGAATGTCTCCCCCAAATGGGAACAATTTCATTCTCCACTTCCAACAAACTGTACTTAACATTAAAAGAGAACGGATAAAACAAATTTAATTACTCAAGGTTAGACTTCTAATTCCTCAATTCACTAAAGGAAACTTGGCAAGAAGATGCATCATTTTGCTGCTTTTCTACCAGACGCATCTGAGGGAGAAGAGCCACTGAGGCAGCTAATACACAAAACATGATCAAAAGTGATTAACAACAGCTTCATATGCAAATTGCATTAATGAAGGAGTGCAAAGTCATCATGTAAATTAAATATGTCAAATCTCTTGGTGAACTTTCAATCTTGAGAAGAAAAAACACTGCTTTAATTTTTTTACATCATCAATTTTCCAGGATGGAAAATCTAAGAATCTTGGTGCTATGAAACAATTTTCACCTTTTTTTTCTCCTTCAGCAGCTTGACAGGCTGGCCTGATGTGTGCCGAATGCACATGTTAATAGGCCAATCAAAAATGCAAAACAATTCGCAATTACTGCAAGGACCTAATGGTCATTAGAATTTACAACTAGGTAATGAACTAAAGTCTGCCCACACCATGCATATTCATAAAGCAATTTAGCCTTTGAAGATTAAAGAAGTGCTTAAAATTCAAATGAGCTTTAGCAAATTATCAGTAAGATTCATCCAAAAAGCAAAAGGGTTTTTCTTCCTATGATTTCCCTTTTTTTTTAATGCAAAATTGTTCTATCTTCCAGACTGAGCTTAAACTAAACACAGGGCTCCAAGTCAAGCCAACGGGGCTAGAAACAAACAGAGGCAGAGAACATTGTTATGGACTTTGTTCATAAAACTAAGCCCTTAAGAGCCAAACCTATCTCTAAACATGGTAATTTATCAAAAGCACCACAGACTTGCTCATAGGCAGTACTGTGTGCTGCTCTGAGAGAGAGCAGATTAACAAGATTTCTGCCACCCTCCAAAAAAGCCTTTTACCCTCAAGACAAATCTTCCATGTAAACATCAAATGTATTATCAAAACATGATTTTCATCAAAATGCATTGGTATTAATTTTTAAAAGTTTGTGCATTTAAAAAAAGAGGTAGGGGTGGGGGGAATCATGTGATGAAGGAACTTGGTTCTTTTCGGATGTGTGAAAATCCAGTCAATTTGGCACTTACGGTCGGAATGGATCACACAGATGTCACCTGACAGTCAAAAAGTTTGTTCTGCTGTTAGTCAACATTGTGAGAACTCAGATTATCATGCTTCAGACAGCAAAAATGGAAAATAAGCCTATATCTGAGGGCCCGATCCTGAAAACAGTCTGAAGACTAGTGTTTACTATCATGAGTAGTCCCATAGGACCCAATGGGAGTGCTCACAGTAGTAAATGCTACTAACAGTTGAAAGTGTAATTTACAAGACTGAGCCTTTAATTTTCCACTTATGTCTATCCTTTAAAATATTCAGCTGTTTTAAGGGAAATGTTTCATGAACAAAGCAGGGATCATGTCTTTTGCCTTTAAGGTGAACTCACTTTGAAGGATTATGGAACATTCAAATAATTTATATTCCCATCCCCCTAACTCCTAGACTATTTTCCCTAGATAATCTTACCTGCAACTTCTAAGTACAAAAAAGATACATGCAACTACTCCTGTTCCCTTGCTTCTTTCCTCCATGTGTCCTGTTCACTAACTCTTTACATTGTAAGGTTTATTAGAAAGAATAGAAATCTCTACTGTGTGAAAGCCACATCAACAAACATCTGTATCAGCCACAGCTCTCCAGTTTTGACCAATTCTCTTTGACACTAACATTACTTTACATGACTAGATTTCAATGAAGGTTGGTATGGAATGTGACAGCATAAATCAGAATTAAATTAAAAACAAAAGTTTAGAAACTAACATTGTGTTGCCAAGCAAATGACTTCTGAAGGCCAAATATCTCAAACTTCCTTTAAATCTGTTCCCGTATTAGATTTTTTTCTCTACTTTTCGAGCAGCTACAGTATGCATGAGTAAAAACACATATAAGAGCTCTAAATTTTCCTAAAAATAAAGCAATTAGCTTATTGCCAGAATTCAGCAAGCAATTGTGACAGACTACCCTGAACAAAAAGCAAAAGTCATGATCCCTGACCCTCAACCAACATAAAACAGGCAGCATTAGCACAATACCTGCTGTCAGCAACTGTATTATTTTTATACAGGAATTTTTATCTCTATTGTACAAACAAGTATGTGTCTGTGCTGACTTGTTAAGCAATCCACTTGCATGTAGAATAAGATTTTTTTTCCGGCTACCAGTCACACTGCTCTAAGATCAGAAGAAATACGTACTCTTTGAAGCTCCTCAAATGTTTTAGTTAAAAGGACAGCAGTTGTTTTCAAAGATCCAAGACTATCTTTATCAGAATTTAATTTTTCCTTATTGATTTCTTCTAACATAACACAAATTTAACATAGAACAATACATAGTTTATTACAAAATTTTACAGCCTTTAAAGAATTTCACGGAAAGGAACACTGTTTTTTCTTTTTTTTAATGCAAACAATAATTTTGCAGAAAAAGAGAATAAGACATTATTGTGTTTTCTTTGAACAAAACAATTTTAAATAATATTACTGATAAATAAATGGTCTGCAAGCATTGACTACACCCAAGCAGCACATGCAACACACACATTGTGTGAAGTGGCTGTAGTGCAATGCCTTAGGTCATGTCCAACAAGCTCTGAAACCGTAGTCGATGTAGTGAACTAGCCACATTATTCTGAAAATATATTTAGTGTTCAAGACAACTGGCCAAACTCAGCTGGACAATTAGCCACACATGGCTAGTGGCTAGCATGTTGAACACCACAGCCTTACTTGATCATTAGTTTTCTCCAAACTCAGTGGCCAGCACGCAACAAACCCAACATGGCAGCTGTGATATAGATAATATAGCCAGGTAACATTTTATTTGATAGCAAATTAAGCTTTAAAATTTTTTCTGGTGTTTTTTGATGGGGAAGGAGAGAGGGCAATTGGATTTGATTTGGTTTTGTTTGGGTTTTTTGGTTTGGTTTGGTTTTTGGAAGGCTTTTTAGTTTTGTTTTGTTTTGTTTTTTTTCATTTTACACTTTCGTCCTACTACATCAGCTGAGCAAATGAAGAACAGGAAATTTTGTTTGTTGTTTCCTAATGGGCTAGAACGTGAGTTTATTAAAAAAAGGAGACTATCTAAGATAGATAGATAGATAGATTGATAGAGCCAAGATTGTTCAGGTCCCTTATTATTTAACAATAATTCTATTCTTTACATGATTGGAGGCGTTTCATCAGAAAAGTGGTTTTAGGGAAAGCTAAGATCAAATTGTAAGTGTGACTGTTCAGCATTTATACTAAGAACAAGGAGGCTGCAAACAAAAACTCATTGTTTTTGACTGACCAAAGCTCCCCAGGTAACCCTTCATCAAGTACACGTTCAGTATTCCAGTGTGAATTCAGTTCAGACCTAAATAACGTACTGAAACACCTACTTGCAAAGGCACTGTTTAGTAGTGAAGTTGCTTCCCTCCCCTCAACAGTTATTTCACAGAAGGATTAAGATAGATCATTTCCTTAATGCTAATGTAGTTGTTACTATTTGTGTGTGTGTCTATCACACTATCCTTGGTATTTTATCTATCTCGTAAAACACAAAAACCTGATTGCAGGCTGGTTTACATGCACCCATCCAATCTGGAAAGGTGTTGTTTTACAGCAACCTGTTTAAGTAAAACTTCCAATAGAATTGCATCAGACAAGCTCACATGGGTCTCCAGAGGGAACAGAGAGTAGAAACACTTCTGTGCACTATCTGCAAACCTAGAACTCAACAGCTTTTTGGCAGCCAATTTGTTTCAAGTGTTTTGTTTCAGGAAACGTGTATTTTTCTTTGTATGTTTCATGGTTTTACTACAACTGGTTCTGACAGCTGTTGATTCTGTTAAATGAACGTTATTAAAAATCCTCTAACATCCCAAGCTGAGAAATATACATTTTAATGGCATCTAAATTGTGAACCCATAAGAATGTGCAAATGAAACCTGTGTGAATACTGACTCCGTTACTCTGGATTTAAAACCTGGCTTGATTTTACAGTAGGGGGTAAAGCAGACTGCAGCTGACTGGTATGTTGATTATATGTCCTTTGTTTCAATCAAGTATACAGAGAGAAATTTTAAAAAGGATAGCAAAATAAGCAATCTCAATGAGTAAAAATAAATAGGTGCTAACACTTTGAAAAACAATATATGTGATTTATTGACATATTTCCAAATAATTCCACTGTATGTAGTTTATGTACTTTTGGGAGGGTTTTTTTGTTTTTGGTTTGGGGGTTGTTCATTTGTTTGTTTTGGTTTTTGTTTTGGTTTTGGTTTTTTTTTGGTGGGGGGAGAGGAAGGGGGAATGGGAAGGATAAAATCAGCTCTATGAAATGAGGTGGGGAAGAAGTGGATGCTTTCATTTTGCCTTAGATCAAAGGAAAACAAGAATGGAATTTGTGGCACATTGAACATTTTTCCACCACTGTCATTCACACTAAGCCATCTAAGTTTTATACAATTCCCCAGACTAGATGCATACTATGCTTGCTGTGTACAGCTCTATTGTAGTGCAGTTGCATGGGAACATTAATATTCCTGTGTTGCTTCTGACAGGACATTTACATGCGCCCATCTGAGCTCACACCTGAGAGCTGCTCCAAGGTACAGTAACTGTGCTCCTATTGTAAAGGCAAATGAAGAACACAAATTCCCTGCTGGGATGAGGGCTGCCCTCACCACACCCCACACCTCAAAGCTTTCCCTTGCCAACTTAACTCAATGCCATATCAGAATGATAAATGAGCTGAGGCACAGCCACCAAGTTACTAACCCTCTAAGAGCAACAAAGAGCCTCCCTGAAATATTTTTAAAATGCACAGGGCGTGCAGCTGGCCAGTAAAGGTTGGGAAATAAACTCCACTGAACTCAATACAGACTACATTGCATACTAACGCTGATTAAAGATACAGGATGATGTTTGCAAGTCTCCAAAATGGGGTTGGCAGAAAGCAGACTGGCTTTACTAATGAAGGTACTTTTTATTTCAGATTTGCCTTTGGTCTCTGTGCATGTTAAAAGCCACAGGCTTAGCTTCTGCTCCTCCAAGCACTACACACACGTGTAGCCTTCTGCATGCAAACACTGACTTCTGTGAGAATATTCACTGGGCATCAAATTAAACGCCACATACTTGCAGAATTTGGGCCTTAAAATCCAAGTTACATGTGGTGGGCATTAATTTTGTGATGGAAAACAATTAGGGCAGCAACAATATGTTTTGTGGGTGAGCTGATTTACCTATTGTTTTAGAAAATTCATTGCAAATCATGATGACAAATTTACTAAAATGGACCACAGTGGGCCCAATCCTGCTCCCACTCAGGTCCAGTGTCTGGGAATGTTCAGATTAAATATGATTATTCCCCCAAGGGAAAAAAAGCATTGATTTTTATGACCACGTTACAAATAACAATACAGGTTTTAATCTATTAAATTATATGATCTGGAGATATTTTATGAACTTCTGCAATAGTCCTCCAATTGACACAAACAATAAAAACCTCTTAGATGGAAAACTGAATTGAAAATTTTCCCTAAAATTAAAAAATAAAAACCCCTGGTAATAACAGCACTGCTGGCATAGCCATGACCCAAATGAAATCTGAACAAGCAGAAAGGTAGTGAAGATCCTCAGTGATTAGCTCCCATGCTAAGAAAGTGGCAATATGTCAGAAAATGACCAGCTTGATGTTAAATGCCTTTTACTGCACAAAACTGATACAACTGGATATAAAAGCAGGCTGGAAAGTGAGGTGAAAATTTTGTTAAAAAAATATTCTTTATGTCATAAGGGGTGCAAGCAGACACACAAATGGAGACTGAATTCCTACTGCCTCACAGTCTCTCAAAATCTCCGTAATTGTCTTTCTTACTTGAATTATATAAAAAAGGAATTCAAGTTTTCAGGGTTGCATGTACAAAACTGTGCAACGTAAAAGGTTTCCTTCTCCTTTAAATCTACATTACAAAATTCTGGAAATCTTTAGGAAGGAATTTACTTCTGCCCCTGTAATCTGACATTGAGGTCTTTTATCTACCACTTTCTGCCCCTCCCCATCTCATCTCCCATATTTCAGTTTTCACTGTATAGTCTGGCTACACAGGGCACACATTTATTGGGTATATTATTTGCAAAGCTTGTAGTGTCTAATGTTAATCTGCACCTTTTTCATATCTATGCTAAACTTAATGCTTGCTGGGCTGGCTCTTCTACCACAAATATTTTGTATCCAGCTATATTTCAGCCCATGGTGAGCTTCACAATTAAACGTCACATAGAACAGAAGAAAGAATGCAAAACATATTTCTAGTCCTCTCAACTAAAAGATATAATTTGTATGAGACAAGAAATGGGGCAATTTAAGCACATTTGATGCCTCCCTGGAATAATCATGCTGAATCAGAAGGAAACTTTCTACCCTCTGCTTCTGTTCTTGAAATGAACACATATTTGTGTTTCCAATAAAAGGCTATTTTTATATTTACTGTCTGTAACAGCAGGGAATAGAAAAACTAACGCAATCTCCACCTCATACAGAGGATGATCTTGATATCACATGGATGCTTCTTCAAAACTGTTATTTATAAAAGACAACAAGGAAAATCCACGAACAGTTGAATCTTTTATGTGTCACTGAGAAAGTAACATTTGAACAACTTTTGGATTGCCTACGTTTTTAACATTTTTTCCCTCCTAGAAGTAAATTTTTCCTCCATACAGACTACTGCGTTTAATTAAGCTTTCAAAAGTCTTCTGACAATGCCAACAATTGAAAGACACTTCTGTAGCTCAATCACACAATCATTGTGACAGTTCTATTTACAATTTGTCTTAAAGAGAGTTTCTCTGACATCGTACTTTGACAAAACATCCAAGCTGCCAGTTCACAACCTTTCTCTGTCTTATTTACAAATATAGCTTTTATGCAGGACGGAGAGTCTCATGATCATGAGTCTTCAGATAGCGCCCTCAAAAATTCTCCATCTTGTAACTATTTTGCTCGGCCAATTACTGGCTGCTAAGGAGATTTGAACTGAACATTTACAGTAAGAATTTTAGCTGTTTCAGTATATGTAAGCTTCTTCTGTCTCTTTGTTTAGATACAATATTAACTATTCAGTTGAACAATCAATGATTTGTACCAATAATAATGGTAATAATAATAATAGTAATAATAGTAATAATAATAATGAAATCTACATATCACAAAATTACAATAGCAATTGCTAATAGTGCACCAAGAGGATTCCTATGGCATATAAACAAGTCAAAGAAATTATATTCTGAGAATTCTAATAGTTAAATGTATTTCGTCCATCAGCACTATGTTAATTTGCCATTTGGTTATTCCATGGAAGGATACGTATTTCTTGCATTTGTTTTCCTTATGTTGAATTTGTATCTAACTGATGATTGGAGAAAACAGATGAAAGCACTCAAAGTGAACCCTCTGTATATACACAGATATACAATGATAATTATAAATGGGAGTATATGTAACATTCCAATGAGATAAATGTGAAGTGTAATAGTAATTAAAATGCTTTTTCCACACCCCAAAAATAAGCTTTCATTAATCCTGCAGCTTTATATATTCAACAAGCATTGAAACCTAACACCAAACGATTATAAATATTTCTTTTTCCCTTTTCAGTAAGTGAACAGCAGTTTTACATTCACTGCTATCTCGGTACTTCAGTTAATATTTTCCTCCATTGCAAAATATGAGACTGGATAACTAAACCCATGCCGTAGCACTCCCTGCAAATCACAGACTGCTGGTATCTGGTGGTGAGTGTTTGACATACATATTGATGAAAGCTGCCTCATTGGACCCACACAACATATCCTATTAATTTTCATTAAATTTATGACATTTCTGCCATAGCACTGGATCGCCACTCAACATTTTATATCAAGGCAGACAGAGATACAGAGAGAGAGAGAGAGAGAAAAGATATGTATGCATGTGTGTACCTATATTTTATGTATAACCCTGAATGCTGCACAGGTACACACATACCATTATAAACATTCTTTTATCCAGATAATGGTTAGGGTGAAGAGAGGCCCAGAGACATTTAAAAGATACATAATTTCACTGTACATTTCAGTGACTGCTTTATTTCTTGTATTTGGACACACTGATCCCTAAGCATTACCTATCTTAAGAAAATGGTCTTTTATTGTAATGGCCCAGATTATTGACTGTAAAATGACACAAAGCAGATACTGTAAATAAATCTAACTTTGAACAGTAATCTCTTTCTGAAGAATACTTAACTGGCTGCATTTTTACATTGCTATTAAATATATTTTCTGGCTATTTATCAAGAAGAATCAGTTCAGTTGCCTCTATACATTTGTCCCAATTTTTTAAATTATACATTCACATATATTTTATAATCTTATAATTATTGTTTCCTTTCTACTCTTGCAAAGAAAAGCAGACATAAACTACTGTAATTAATAAATGCCATTCTCAGGTTCACTTCATGGACCCCCAAAATTCCTGAACTCCACAACTTATGCAATGACCCTGACTGTTATTTCACTGCTGGATGCTGAGAATTCATTGGTGTAATAATTCCAGCTCCTGCCATGTTACTTTAGGATATGACAAAACTGTCTCTTGTTTAATTCCGAAGTGGAAACATTATATTAAATGAAAATGAAAGGAAGAGCATAAGAGCTCATAATTATCTGTGCATGAAAGCTTTACCTCACCTGAGTCACATCGCTTGCGCACCCACTGAAGAGCTTGTATATATTTCCTCTGAAAACAATTAGAGGCTGATCTTACATTCCTTACATACCCAAAACTCCCATTGATTCCAGCTGGAGCTTTGAATGTGCTAGAAATATAGACAGTATTGAACTTCTAGTATGTGTCATTTTTAAACATAATTGCACAGAAATCTCTCTGCAGGGGAGACATGAAAATAACTGGAGCTGGATCTTGCAATGCTTCCTTACAAGAGTAATCTTTACTTCTGTGAGTAGTCCAGTTGACTTTCCTGGAGCTGCTCTTCTGGGTAAAGACTATCTGCATAAGTATGAACTTTGTGCACTGTGAAAGGGTTTGCAGGATCAGGTTCCTAGCTTTTTTATTCTGTTGTATATTGTACAGACCCTGAATTCAGTCCTTAGCTTACTGAACCATTCAGAAGAACAAGAGACAGTTAAAAACATATTATTCTTCTAATTAGCAACACCATTACATTGTTCAGGGCCAAATTCTGCCCACTTAACACATGCTAGGAGTCTAATTAATGGTAACCGTCCTACTTATATGAGTCAAGCAGGCAAGATTTGGCTCACAGGGTTCAACAACTGTAATAGTAGAATTGTAAACTGAAGCAAAGAATTCTAAACTCCTCCGAGTGGCTGTATCTCAGACTGAATGGCTGATTTGAGACCATGGCAAGAAGTGTGGTTTTAATTCTTGCTTGACAGATACTGTGTTTTGTCTTTTAAACAGAGCAGTTCAATATGTAAATATGCTGTTACATCACACAAGTGTTACTCCATATTTGGTGATTTAACATGGCTTCAGATCTCCGAAGACTACAAATCCCTTCCGCTAGGCTCTTGCTTCATTAATCATGCCCTACACTTCTGTTCATTTTCCTTCGAATCACAGACAGCACATGGAAATGGTCACTGCCATATACTACTCTGGAAAAAAAAACTCTTTAACCTACATGTCACAGAAGTTGAATGCACTGGAAAATTTATGCCATCTTTCAAAATGCAGCTTGCCAATAAGTTGACCATATGACTGTAAACACACACGCACACACGCTCACTGCAAAGCTTCCAAAAAAACACAAAGGCCGTATTTGATTCTAATGATTGGTTGGAGGAAAAATATATCACATCAAATGCCACAGTGCCTACTGACCTACTATGGTCTAACTTGTGGCCAAAATAAGCCAAAAACAAGATCCCGTATATCATGTGATTATGTATAGTACTTTTGCTAATACAGAACTACCCTCTGGGCTATTAAAATAGAAGTGTAAGTGATGTCTTTTCCTAACTCGTGTTTCCATAAAAATAGATCAGACATTAGTTGATTTTAATATGCTACACAAGTGCATATTTATAATTATATTTTGAACATAAATTAGCGTGATTTGAAATATTAAGCAGTGGGTGGTGTTCATATTTACTGTAAGGATTTTGGAAACTAACCATGCCTTCCTAGCCTTCCAGTATTCCTCCAATTTTTTTTGTCATATTAAGCTTAATTATTTTAACCTTAACCACGGAGACATGCACGTAGTGTCTTTCTAGTTAAAACATTTATTATAAGGAATAACGTTATTTACTTTTTTAAAATTGCATTTTTATATTGTTTGTTGTGCAGAACAGAACTTGGTCTTGAACATTTGTACGGGTGACATGTGGTTGTGTAAACCGCAAACAAAATCAAGATACATCTGTCAAAACCACATCAGAGACAAGGGAGAGCACAGAGAAGCATTTATCATTTGGCTGAGGAGGCAGGCTGCAGACAGCGGCCTTTCCTGTCAAACCAACCTTTTGAAATTTGCAACATGCCCTTAAACTTTTCGAATAAGCATGTCTGTGCGCTTCAGCAACTGCCCTCTCTACTCTGGCCTGGCCAGTCGAAAATGGCATCTTAAAGTCAAGGTCGGTGGTGTCACTTTGCCATGGGGCTGTGTTTAATTACAGTCCATACGCTGACAGCCAATATGGATCCAAGGCTAGCTGATGCTCAGTTAACTCTTTCACTCCTGAGTTAACAAAAGACTGTAAAGCTAGTTCTTACAGAACAAAGCTGGGTGTAAAATATACATATATGAAATTAAAATAGGCAACACACTAGGAGACAGCTATTATATAAGATACTATCCAATAAACAGAATCCGAGCAAACCCTGTTGAAAATACACAATAGTGCTGCATAGGCTAAAATTACTTCTTCACGTGAAAGTATTTTTGTGTACTTAATTTGAACACCAATGCAGGGCATTGAACATGTTGGCTGTCATGGCGAAGTGAACGGAAAGACAGACCCAGCACTTCCTGACTGTGAGCATTACTACAGTTTGATTGAACATGGACAAAAACTTGTAAATGCTTCTCCTTGCTTCAATTTACCTGCTATATGCTCCTGTTTAGGGCAGATTCCTCTAGATGACGTTGATAAACAATCGTCATCCTCTGGAGTGACCTGGATGCCAACCTCCACAGGATTGGATGCTTTTTTCAGCTCACTTGGTGAGGGTGAAGGTGGCTTATCCACAGCCTTCTCTAAGCAGAGACTGCCATTGCATTGTTTCCGTTTGTGCTCAATAAAAATAAGAATGTCCCCCAATGGGAAGTTCATCTGACACTGGCCACAAGTAAGGAGGTCATGATCCCCTTCTGGAGCTCCCAACATGCCATGCTCTGGTTCATCGTCAGTAAGAATGGCTTCAAGAGGTTCGGCTGCAGTTTAAGAAACAAAAGGAGAATCATTAGCACTCTTGTGATAAGAAGGGGAAGGTGGAGAGTGAGAAAAATGCCTTGTTAAGCCCCCTGTTCAGGCAGGGCTGAAATATTTATAAGACGCAAAAATTAAACCTGTGTTACGTGAACAGATAGCACATTATCAGCCCGTCAAGAAGCAAATGTAGTTATTGGTCTTGATAGGGAATATGTTTTGAGAAACTAGCTGTAATGGGTAGAATCGTAGGGATGGAAAAGGCAATCTTACCTACATTCCTGGATTAAAACAAAGTTCTAATATGAACAAATGATTTAAATGTAAAAATTAAAATAACAGCTGTCAAAAAAATTATTGTGAGACAAATGTGGTATCGTGAGGAAAAGCCAGTACAGTTCTTTGTTGCCAGAGGTATTATTTATATTTATGCATTTATTACTGAAGCTTTAAATCTATGTGTAATATATGACTTTGTTATGGAATGGCCGTATATCCACGACCAAGTCACATGTTTTGAAACGTGGAACTATGAGTTAGGTAGGTGTGCATGTATGTATGTAAATCTATAAATGTACATATTTAAAGCCATATAGGCTGTGTATGCTCTCTCTCTCTCTCTCTCTCTCACACACACACACAGTTGTATAGACCTGTATTCTGTGTGTGCTGTTTATATGTTTACACTATACATTCAGTTCAAAAAGTGAAAACTTGTGAACTAAATATGGGAAAAAAGAAACAAATAATAAGTTAGGTACTGAAATAGCAGTACTTTTCAGCTGCACCCCAGAAAGTAAAGAAATGCCAAATTCAGTAGCAATTCTCCTTATACACATTAACTAAACTGCATACCTTTGCATACTTAAGAAAATAAGCCAATTAAGTTTTTGGTTTGTTTTCATTCTGAAGAAAGAAACACTAAAATTGTTCTAAATATGCCGTCGATTGTGGTCCTCATCATATAAAAATCAGCACAGTCAACTGAACGCCACATTTCCTAACAACAATGAAAAGACCTTTCTTTAAACTTGAAATACCTTCCCTAATATTGTCAAAGTTGACTAATTTTCTGAATGAGCTCCAAAAAGCTTCATTATGAGACTATTTCTGCATGCACGGTAGTCAGTGGATTGTATAACAAGGCAGACATGCCTTTCTTTTCTGTTTGCTTTTTTTAACTTTGCACTGAAATATCTTGGCAATACCAATGCAGCATTCATCACTATAACCTTGCAAGAAGAAAAACGTGTGTTGATATTCCTCTACCTATACAACATTATACATATATTAACAACAAAAATGAGCTGATACTACAAAATATTAAATGCCTCACAATGTTGCTAGTTAATGAAAGTGAGACCCAATACAACTCTTAAACAGTTAATCAGTCTGACCTTCTTTAGCGAGCTGCCAATTTCACATTTAATGAACTTAAAGCCACAGAGAATCAAAAAATAGATTTTAATTTGACTGCAGAATATTGGAACAGATTTTGATAAAGTGCAAAAATCCAGTGAACTCAGGTTAAATTTATTTCAACTCTACCTAAGCTGAATATTGAGGAGGAAGATCTGGAGTAGCTCCCAGTTGTGCTAAAATAACATTGAAAGAGCACCTTACGTACCTTAGCTCCAACTAGGACACACTGACGTGTTCCTTAATTTCTTGCCTCTAGTGCTACTCCTAATTTAACATAAGGTCAACTACAGGAATATGAAGGTTATCTTCATATTAATAAAAACAATATCTCAGTCGTTTGGGTTTTCTTCTAAATAAACTGATTAATAGATAATACACAGCATGAATTTACACTTCGCTGACAAAGGAAAGGAAACAGGAATGTTTCTGACATCTCCATTTCTTAACAACTGTTTGCATTTGCACAGAGTGAGTAACTGAATATGGAAGTCTTTCCACCAGATCCATTCTACCTGTATCAGATAAAGATATTTTGGTGTCAAGGAGTAATTGTAATGTCTGGTTTGCTGACTCAAAATAGAAAAACATTTTTGAAAAAATTATATTCTCCTTAGAACTGTTCTGACTGGAACTTTGCATGATAATTAGTCGATTGTAATGTTTTTTCCTTGGCCTGATTTGTTCCTGAAATTGTCAATATTATTCAGCAAGGAAAGAGAAAATTATACTCAGGTAGCAGACAGTTAAAAGTAATGCTAAACAAAAATAGACTTTGCTAAAGAATTTACTGACTGGGGTGATTTACAATCAAAACCAGGAAATGAAGTGGTAATTCAGAGGTTGCTGATTACACCTCCACATTTCACCTAATTAATTTTATAGGAGGCAAAGTTCTCAAAAATAACAAGATGATCAAATGTACAGATATAAAACCTGTAACCTCAACATTTTCTATGCTGTTTAACGTAAATTATTGTTAATTAACAAGAATTATATACTAATATATGAAATGCCTCTGACACCCTGTTCATTACCAAACATTTGGCTCTTGATGCTCTGAGAGACAGCAAAATGTGTTTTTGTTATTTCTGCTGTTTTTTTTTAATTAGGTACACAAAGAAAAACTGAGAATACAATTCACCTGGTCCTGCCACTGATTTGCAGTATACATCTTTTAATTCCGGGGCAATTAAATGCTCCTGCCTGGGTATCTAATCAATCCTCTAGATTTGTAATGCAAATTGTCCTTCCATAAACATGTATTTCAAGCCCCTCTCCTGCCCTTTCTCCTTCCCCACCCAAATAAAACCACTTTCTCTACCAAGTTAAATGGATTTCTGACTCAAAAGTGGAAGAGGCACTGAAAGAAAACATAGCCGATTCTGTGCTAGAAAGCTGGACGGGATGAATGGGGGAGAAGAGGGGGGAAAGAAATGTATTAGTATGGACACAGCAAGACAGGGAGGTCTAAATGCCCCGGTAGGAGACAGGGCTGAGAAGACAAAAAAAGCAAATCGCGGGAGAAAGACAGAGAGTGAGTGTCTAGTCCAAGTTTGTCCTGTGATTGTCTTACGGGCTCAGGAAGCCAATGATGGCTAACAACGTGGGCTAGTGGCCGGGATTTTAAAGCGGGAGCCGGAGGAAGGGAAGGCAGAGAACTTGGAAAGGGCTGAGCAGGCGGCACAATGGGAGCAGCGTAGCTCGCCAGCCCGGCGCGAACACGTGCGAGCCAGCAAGGTGCCTTCTCTTTCGGCTGGGGCCGAGCTCCGCCGGGCTCCCGCTCCTCCGCCCCCAGACCCCGCTCGGGGGGGGGTCTGCCTGTGGCTCGGATGGGCCGGTAGCGAGAGTTTAAGGGCCGGGGGGGGGGGGACAAAAGCGATGTGCCAAGTAAGCAAAACAAACACAAAGTCACAACAGAGCCGCTGCCACTGGGCTCCCCTTCGCGTGAGGCTCTGGGGGTATTTTGGAGGGGCCGTTTGCTTTCCAGGGGCCACAGCCCCCTACAAAGCTACGGCTGGACGGAGGGGACCCCAGGCAGCCCGGCGCGGCCGAGAAAGGCTCCCACCTCCGGGGACCCCACGGTCTGGTCTGCCGTCGGGTGAGGGAGGGGACGTGAAGGGCCAACTTGCTAGTCCTCGCGGTCCTCGGAAATCGTTCGCGGGGAGGGCGTGACACCCCCCACGACAGAGAGAAAGCGGGTCTTTTCTCTCCGCCGGCGGCGCCCGGGTTTCCTCGCCAGCCGTAAAACAAGGCGCAATTAAGAACAAAGAAAGGGGGGAGGGAAAAAGGGGGGAAAAGGAGAAAGAAACCCGCCCGCCCTCCCTCCCTGCTGCGCGAGTGCTGAGAATTAGAGACGTGGTGAAACTGATCAGGTTCAAGTTCGCTAGGCTTTTTTGATCTTGTTCTGCCTCCTAGCGACTGAAACGCACAAGCCAACCGATCCCGGACGGATTTGTTTTAAACCCAGCTCTAGCACATCTCCCCCCACCTCAACATTCCCCCCGCCGCAGAGCTCACAGGGAGAAATGTACTAAATGGCTATTACACTGCCAGCAATAATAATAATAATAACTTAAATATGTCTCTGGATCTGACACACGGAATTGCCCAGCGCGGGGGGGGGGGGGGGTGGAATCGGCACGACTGGGGAAGGATTTGGGGTGTAAATCTAATATTTCAATTATTTTGTGACAAGGGAGCCTAACGCGCGCGCACAAACTAAGGATGAATGCACCCCGGCATTTTCTTTTCCCCAAAAGTAACACAGGTCACTAGTGTCTGCGCTAGTGTAGACAGCTCGCCAAGGGGGCTGGGTTCCTAGGAGCAGCCTGTTCTGGAAGAGATACCACCTCCCGAAGTGTGACAGGTCTGTTGCAATACCGTCACACAACCCAACGTTTTTGCATTTCAGAAAGCCCTTAGAATTGGTAGCCAGGGACCAGGGAAGGGAATGTGAAAGTATCTGACTTTAAAAGAAACTTTACGAATGCAAATGTTTCGGCTTTCCCTTCCTGCACGGGAGCTGGTTTACCCAAAGCGTTAGACGGACTCCGTGCAAATTTTACTCCAATTTGCAACGGATCTGAGCGGGGAAATTGCATGGTAAACTTTTACGGCGAAGGAGCGAGAGAGCGTTGTTTGCAGCCCGAGCAATTGCACCGCAAGAAACGATTCTTGGGAGGGGAGCAAAACACCCGGAAATGGGGGGGTTAAAACACAAATGTGCATCTCCTGGCTTTCCTCCCCCCCAAAATACTCTCCTCTGCCCCCCCTCCCCGAATCCGAGTTCCCTTTTGTCGTGTCTGCGGCGAGCTTGCTGCAGCTTTGTGTTTTGCGGCGGGGCGGGGGGAAGGGGAGGGAGGATTTAAATATTTCTTAAACATTTCCCCGGGAGCGCATTTTTTTTTCACTTCGATCGTGCTGTGGAGGCTGCCGGGCTGCCCGGCTGGGGAGGGGGCCGTTTCGCTGCGTGCCTGCTTCGCTTGGGTTCGCTCTTGTCTCTGCTTGTTGGCAGGAGGCACCCGCGCACGCGGCGCTTGTAAACATTCAGACACGAGATTTTTCCCAATCAAAATCCACTTCCACTTTTTTTTGAAAATCTTCCAAACCCGAGTAAGCGAGAGGAGGGGAATCCTCCGGCTGCCGCCTCGCGCGGCTCCACGCCGCCGAGCCCAGCCGCCCAAGTTTGCAGGCAGGACTTGGGGGGAGAGGGAGGCGGGGAGGAGTGGGGGGAAGGCTGGCAAGAGGCGGTTGGCTGGGGGAAGGTCCGATGGTGGCGGAGCCCCAGGGAAAGCCAACCATGGCTCCGGACAGCTCAGCAGCCGCTCCTGCCCGTCGTCTTTTCGCCGCGGAGGGGGAAGAGCCATTCCCCGCGCCTGGGAGCGAAGACAAAAGGGGAGGCAGAGCCCTGGCCCCGGGGCGCCCCGAGGAGGGCAGGGGGCAGGCAGAGAGAGGGGGATCCCCGCTAAAACCACGCGCCCCCTGGACTTTCTCCTCACCCCGCTGGAGCAGAATCGGTCTGTCTGTCTGTCCGGCCGCCCACTGGCCAGTCTGTCTCTCGGGCAGGGATTTCTTTGCGCGCACGCACACGCACACGCACACACACACACGCAACAGAAGCCAGGCACAGAGGGGGAGTTGGAAAAAGCAAAGAAGGAAAAGTGAGCGAGCAAGCGGCACGCTCCGGGAACGGAGCTCCGCAAAGTGAGCGAGGCGATTTCATTAGCGAGAGCCGGGTGGGGGGACCCGAGCCCAGGGCTAGAGCTTGTCCCCCCCGCAATAAACCCACCGGCGCGAAGGAGGCGCGGGACCCCGGCACGTTGCTCTTTAGGCTACTTACGCGAAAATTCCCGCTTGCTTAAGTGCTGGGGTTTGCCTTGCTTGCGGCGAGACATGGTGGGCGGCTGGCGGCGGCGGCGGCGTGCGAGCCGCTCGGTTCACATCGGGAGAGCCGGGTGAGAAAGGCAGGAGACTCCCGAGAAAATATCTTCATCAATGTCTTTTGACATCCAAAATAAATTAGAAATAATACAAAGATGGCGCAGGGAAGATGAATTGTGGGATAGCAGTCATGGCTTTTTTTTTTTGTGCAAGAAAAAAAGAGAGAGAGAGAGGGAGAGAGAGAAGGAGAGAGAGAGATGAAAAAAATGGCAAAAGCCCCCCTGAGCTGCAAGTTCAAGTGCGGACGTGACGTCCCTGCGAACTTGAACGTCAGGAGCCTGGATGGACAGAGACATACAAAACATGGGCAGGGCGAGCGGGAGAGAGGGGGAGGAGGCAGGAGGGAGGCAACACCAATGGACACTCATCAGGGGCTGGACATGAAAAGGAGCGCAGGACAAGCCAATGGACAGGGCTCGCGGGGGGAAAGGGGAGGGGGCAGCGGGGGGGGGGGGCGCGCCGGGTGCACGCTGCTTGGCGGAGCAGAGGGGCTGGGGGGCGGGCTGGGAGCGGGGCACAAGTGGTCGCGGGGCGGGGGCGAGTCGGGGCAGGAGGCAAAGGCCGGAGGGGCCGGGCGGGGAAGGGGGGATGGTAATAAATAAAAGCAGCAGCCTCCCCCCCCAACTCGCCTAGGATGCGCCCTGGAGCGGGGAGGGAGGCCGGGAGAGCGGGAGCCCACCCAAGAGGCGATCAAAACTTTACAGCCCCCCCCAGCGGTGCCCCCCCCAGGGCCGGTCCCGGCAGCCGGCCGAAGCACGGCAGCAGGAGGGGGCTGGAAGGAGGAAAGTCCGGTGGCTCTGGGAGCCGGCGGAGGTGGGGGGCGGCGCCGGCCCCCTTCCTGGCGGCGGGAGAAGGGAGGAGAGAGGCGGGAGCGGAGAAGGAAGAAGGGGGGACTCCATCCCCCCCCCAAAACCGACCCCAACTGGCCGGGCGGCCGCGCTCGGAGATCTTCGGAGCAGGATCCGTGGCCCAGGAGCCGAGAGCGCGGAGAGCTGCGGGGAGCTCCGCTCCGGGCACAGGGCCCAAGAGCAGCGGCGGGATGGGGGGCGGTGCAGCGCACTTGGGAGGAACTTACCGGGGGGGGCGCGCTTGCCCGCGCCTGGCCCAGGGCGGGCTCGGGTCGCCCTACGGAGAAGCGGGAGGAGAGGGAAAGCGCGTTGGTGGCCCGGGGAGAACAGAGAGGTGGGGGGCGGCCCAGCGGCGGGGACAGCGGGGAGGCCGGAGGGGAGCAGCGGGGAGCGGGCAGAGCAGCCGCCGCTCGCCGCGGCGGGAGGAACCCTTGCAACCGGCAGGACTGTGCCAGTGACGTGATCCGGGAGGCCGGAGATCTCCCCGTCTGCGCTCACAGACCGCCGCGCGGGAACCCCCGCTGCTGCCACGCGGGGAGAGGAGCGGGGACCTGTTGGAAATGAGGCCCTGTCTCTTTAACGCACACGCGCGCTGCTGTCACGGCTCGCTCGGTCCGGCGCGGGATACGGGCACCCCCGGCCAGCCCCCCCTCCCCCGCACCTCCGCCGAGGGGCCGGCGGGGTAGGGAGGAAGCGGATGCCCGGCTGCAGGGGATCCCATCTAACGAGCTGTCCGCAGCGGGGAGCTCTCTCCCGGCCGGGGCGCAGGCAGAGCCGGCGCGGCGCTTCTGCCAGTCCCCGCCCGCAGGGGCGGGCTGGGCGCGCTGCCCCGCGCTGCTTCCCTGGAAGCGGCCCGCAGCCACTGCGCGTCGGCCACACACTCTCCCTCCCCCGTCCTTCTGCCTCAGGCTGGCCGGGCCAGCCGCAGACCGCGCCAGGCAGTGCGCGCCGCCCGCCCGCCCGCGCCTTTCCCGCCGGCCGCCCAGGTGCGCTCCCGGGGCAGTCGGAACCCCTGCACCCGGCCGCGTCCTCCCGCGCACGGGGGAGGGAGCCGGTCAGCCCCGCCGGGCGAGTCGGGAGTGGAAAACTCAAACTACAGCCGCTCTCCCGGCGCCCGGGAGGAGGCAGCGCTTGGTCCGCGCCCGCGTCCCTCCGCTGGTTCGCGCCGCGCTCGGGCAGGCGCGTGCTCGTCTGTACCCGGGCTCGTTCGAGGGGTGACTGAGCCCCGTTCCCCGGGGGGCGGGCGGTTTAAAAGCCCAAAGCAACTTGAGGTGGGACTGTGGGGAGCCCGCTGCACTGCCGGGCGCTGCGGCCAGACGCGCGCGTGGGCCGGGCCGGGCGCCCCGAGGGCTGACTTTATGGGCGCGCAGCGGTTCTGCGCTTCCTCGCTCGCTGTCCCCTGAGTCAGTCCGCAGGGCGGCGGTGCGCCCAGGGGACCTCGCCAGGGCTCGTCCCGACCGATAACCGCTGAGGGGCCGTTACTGCGTCTCTTTCCACCAGGGGGAAATTCAGCGCCGAGCTCCAGCCCGCGCTGCTGGGCGATTGCCCGGGGCGCCCTGCGCCGCCTCCAGCCAGCCGCGGAAAAGTCACTTTCGCAGCTGCTTCGGCCAGCAGCGGGACGGCTTCAGCCACTGGCACCGCAGCCCGCACCGCTTCCCCTGCAACAGCCGCTCACCTGGCGGGGCTGACTGCGAGCATTGGCCTTTGCTCACAGGGGCGCTTGTCTCTCCTCCCCGTCTGGGCGCATTGCCGGGGGGTTTCGGGAGGAGAGCTCCCCCCGGGCAGGCAAGGGAGCCAGGAGGCGGTTTTGCAAGCCTATCTCCCCGCAGAGGAACGATGCCGGCGGCTGGGCGGGCGAACGGGGCAGCTGAACCAGCCCACGTGGGCGCACCAGAACTCGCTTTACAACCCTCGGTGGGACTGACGCTGGCGGGGGGAAGAAATTCCGACACTGGAAAAGCCTTTCGGGCAGTCCAGTTAGCCGCGCTGGGGGCGGCGGAGCCTTTACTCACGCCAGTTACAGGGTGTAAGGGACAGGCTCTCCGGCTGCCCTCTGGCGTAGCGGGGGGTAAACCCTCTGCTAATCGCCCCGGTTGGGAAGGCGAGGACTTTCCCAGCGCCTCCTGCAGTGCACATTCCCTCTCCGCCGGCTGGAGTTAATGGCCAGACCCCGCTTTATGCTGGCTAATGAGCTGACAAGTTTCCGAACAGCCTCTCTGAAATAATGCCCATATATTCCGGGCGGTTAGAAACTCCGCCGCGTTCGCCGAGTCGAGTAGATCTCTCCCCTAATGCACTGGGAGAGCGTGTAAATCATCGAGGATTTCACAGCCCTCTCAGTAGTTTTCCCTATGAAGTACGAGCAGCGCGGCCTCCAGCCCTAACCTTTGGGGGAAGAAAAGACAGTGCTGTTATTTTATGGTGTAAAGTGCTTTTAGCTGCAGGGCTCGGAACGTGAACGTGGTCAACAAACAGCTCCTGAAAGGGAGCGGACTTAGTCCAGTCCCTGCGCTAGTGCTGGGGAATGGGCTGAATCGGGGAGCAGGATTCAGGAGGAAAAGGGTTAAAGGGGTACTTCGATGCAAATGACCAGAGCAGGGCACTACCCGCCTTTAGAGCCGGCTCCTTTATTGCCGTAAAGACATGAATCAACCCATCGAATCTGGTCCTTCCTACCGGGGCTGGAGCCCAGACTTGTTGGGTCTCTGAAATCCGCTTCCAGAGGTGCATCGCCCCCTTTTACACCTGACCCCCTTGGTCTGTCATCTGTAGCTGGGCCCCAGATAGGAACAAGTTCCAAGACAAAACTAGAGGAGCCCATCAGCCTAACATCCAGCATGTCACAATAACTTCCGAGGCTCACACTTACACCTCACCACACCAAAGCTTTGTACACTCACAGGCTGAATAGGAAATGGACACAGAGGGGCTAATCCGAAGGCCCTGTCTAACCCTATTGTAGGAGGGTTTGCCTTTGATAAAAGGCCCATGCCTGACTGCAAGGCACACGGGAAACTTTGTAGTGCTCTCTAGTTTGTCATGCCACTGAAGTGAACAGTGAAATCCCATTCTCAATTCACCCCACTGTACCCCTGTTTTTGCAGTAAATGTAGTAAGGTCATCCACCCCCTAAGCACAGAAAGGAGTTTTATTCATGTGGGCCTGGTTCCTGCAAAGAGCTGCTGAGCCTTCAGGGTAGAATCCTTCCTGCCCTTTCAATGCATGCTTCTCTCCAGTGAGACAAGGTAAGTGAGACTATCTTACACTGGACCAATTTCTGCTGCATGAGAGAGAAAATCTGGTCACATAAAATATACTGTCTCACCTGCCTTGTTTCTCTACTATCCTGGGACCCACAGGCCTACAACTATAGCATTTAACTTTAAACAGGTAAGTAGTCTCACAATTAACTTTAAACAGGTAAGAATAGTAACAGAGAAGAAGCTGTGCTAGGCTATACCCTATCAAAACAAAAAGCAGTCAAGTAGCACTTTAAAGACGAGCAAAATAGTTTATTAGGTGAGCTTTCGTGGGACAGACCACTTCTTCAGACCATAGCCAGACCAGAACAGACTCAATATTTAAGGCACAGAGAACCAAAAACAGTAAGCAAGGAGTCCTTGACTTGACTGCTTGACTGCTTTTTGTTTTAAACAGGTAAGTGTCTCACAGTGCTTACATTGAATCCGTTGGGACTGTTCATGCTTAAAGAAGATAAGCATGTGCTTAAATACATTGCGGGGTCAGACCACCCTGCAGAGTGGAGGCTAGAGGCACATTTAGTCATCTTCTGTCTATTTAGGAATTCATTTTAGGGCTTCAATGAAGCCCGTGGAAAAACTCTCAAACAAAACCATGTCCTATTTTAATCAGTGGTAGGGAGTCAATGTAATTTTGCTTAGTTTGTGATATACATTAGAAAGGAGATGGGAGCAAAGATCTGTACGCAGCCTATAGCTCCTTTACAATGTTCTTGTCATGTACAGTACTCTAACTCTTGTCACCCTGGCATTTGGGTACTTTAATTTTAGCCTTTTAAGCAACAATTGTAAAGTAACACATGCTAATGCTATAGTGAGCCAATTAACAAATGAAGTAGGTATTTTACAGCAGTTAAAAATGCTAAGGCGAAATTTGCATTAGAAATGCTGAGAGATTAGAAAGGAGCAAAAACACCCCTACCCCACACAGGCCCTGACACTGCTCTTTATGGTTTTGTTTGTTTTATGTTACAGTTTTGTAAGAGGCACCACAGGGCTATTTGAGAAATGGAGCCTCTTTTATGAAGTCGTTCACAGAGCACTAGGACTGGGAGTCAGAGGATCTGATTTCTGTTGCTGGTTCTGCTGCTCACTTGCTGTCCCATGGCAGTTGGAGTCTCTAGGTGTCATAACTGGTAATCCTTATTCTACAAAATAAATATTTGTTAAATACATAGTACTACACAATACCACACACTCACTCACTCTCTCTGTCTAACCCTCTGTAGTCCTGGTTCTGCACTTTCTGCCCACCAGCCCCATGCTCGCATAGACACCGCCCTCTGCCCAAGTGCTCCACAGTGCAGGATCAGGGCCTAAAGGTGAAAAGGAATACAGCAGAGTTAATACGAAACAGTCTTACTCCTGTTTTCTTTGGACCCATTAAATGGGAAACTGGTGCGCACAATGAATGCAGTAGCAACAGGCAGGCCCCAAGAGTCTTGTGCAAATGTGATTGGTTTTAAGGTTCACCTGAATTACTGCAATCTATACATGATATGAAACAGTTCTGCTGAGATAATATTAGGTCACTAGGATCACATACAACGTCAAGGGAGCCATTACAAAATGACACCAAGCTCCCCTTGCATTCAGCAGGAGTTTTGCGTAACTAGACAAAGCAGTACATTATATACCAGGAAAAGGTAAAAGCTCTTTACCTGGGCATTGTTGATCTGCAGGTGATTCAGGCAAGACACAACGCACTTGGAACATCTATAATAAAATCTGCTTCTCATCCTCTGTCCACAGTAAGAAACACTGATATGTTCCTTTTTAATAAAGTTCCAGGATAGCTTCCAATCCTGCAAAAATTTACTGGAATGCAGTAGTAAGCGTTTGCAGGATCACCAGACTCTGTCCTAATTGTTAGGCTATATGATGTTCCTTGTAAGCTCCTCAAGGCAGCACCCTGGAAGAAACCCTGGGTCCAGTGAAATCAATGAAAATTCTGCCACTGAGTTTGGGTCGGGAATGGGTGTAAGGACTTCAGACCATGTTCCTATTTGTATAGCACCTAGCACAACGGAGCCCTGATCTTGACCCTCTGGGCACTATTATCAAATTAAATAGCAGTAATGAAGTTAACAAACCAGCCTTTCATAATTACATAACTTTGCTTTAAAACTTTTTAAGAAGTGGGTGTGTGCATGTGCACAAGTGTGGGCAAAGGAGGTGCCAATGATGGTAAAAACAGAAGAAATGCTATTAAAATTTCTTTTTTAATCAAACATTTGGTTTGCGCTACAGCATGGGTGTCCAACCTTTTGGCTTGCCTGGGCCACATTGAGTGAAGAGGAATTGTCTTGGGCCGCATATAAAATATATAATATAGTTAATGTATATAAATCACATAATAATGTTAAAAGTTTACGATCTTGTGGGGCTGCAGTACTAGCTGTCCAGGACCGCATGCGGCCCGCGGGCTGGACACGCCTGCGCTACAGCATGATTTTATCCTTTGCTACTCCTGCCCTTTAGGATAAAATTCAGATATGAGTAATTATTTTGTACAAAAAATGTCTATAGAAGATTTGAAAAAAATCGGATCCACTTTGGCATGCCAGCTTTCAATCCAACATTATTTAAAACAAATGGGAGTTAAAACCCTCTTAAAATTTGGGTTTATAATGGAAATGCTGACAGACTCTGAATCATAGCACCACTGCCAGCTACTGTCATAATGAAATAGCTGAGTTTTCATTACTATAGAAGCACAATAGCGAAGGCCTGTCAGAGTTTCTATTATAACCCCCAACTTAGAAGGTTATAACTTGGCAATTTAAATTGTAGTGAGCTGAAAGTTAGACTACAAACTGGCAGGCCATACATGAAATTGTTTTACAAATAATTTGACTACCCAGGGTTTTTTTTTTATTATTGTTGGTTTTTTGTTTTGCCTTTTTTTTGTTTGTTTGTCTACAGAGCATCACAAAATGATTTGCAATGGTTTGAGACACTGTTTGCTTTTACCCACATTTAGACTATTAATTTGTTTTCTAAAAGAAACTTCAAAGGCATTTGTTGGTACTTTGTTTGCACTGGGACTTTTTGTTATGCTGAAAATTTGTACTGGCCTCAGAGAACAGGCATAAGTTAAAACTGTGGCACCAAAGGAGTTATTAGGCATGCATACATGCATTTATACATTCAGATGCACATATAGAAAGAGGGAACAAAAGTGAAAGAAATATTAGTTATAATCACCCCAAACAAGACACCTAAGCATGGTGGATAATGAATATAAGTGACTTGAATAAAAGGAAACAAAATCTCACAAAACCTGTCCACTCTATTTATCAATTACCTTGTGCTATATTCCAAGGACAGCATCTCTCTGACCAATTTATAACACAGTGCCAAGGAGGGCAGATGCTCACTTAGCCAATAATCTGAAATATATTTCTGGCACAGTACTGTACCATGACTAGTTCAACCTGATATATGTACATATGGCAGGGATAGCTAGAACCAGGGATGTATTTCAGACAGCGCTGGTCACTTTGTTTATCTATGTTAACAATTTCCCAGAATCTTTTGATCTTCTGTTTCCTGAACATATGGAAGTAAGTCCCAGATATACCCTGGCATTAGGACAAGTCATGATGTTCAGAGCCCAGTGCCTTTTTGGCATTTGGAAACACGTTTGCAATGGTTGAGGTATTTGACTTTGAACACTGAATATATACATACCTTCTACGGCTTTTTGTCATAAGGCGTTTTACTATGAATTACAATGATATCTTTATTTTTCATTTAATCAACCCTCTGTTTCCTGGGTGGTATTTATCTTAGTAACTTCAAATCCTCTGAAGCTTAAACTCTACCTACTGATGGCTAGTTTTGGTTAAGATTTCTTTAAAAAAAAAAAAACAAAAAACACCTGCGATAAAACCAGCTGGCAATGACATTACATATGGACAAAGACTGCCAGATCAAGATAAGATTTTTTTAAAAAGCTGAGCTGCAAACTTTATCATCCTGCTGCAGGACCAAACCACACAGTTCTTCAATGCACAGATCCCCTACCAGGGATCCCCCCTGCCAAACAGTAACAAAACATGGGCCTAACCCTGCAGTCCTGATGGAGGAACATTTCTATAGATGTACATGGAAGTATTGCCTGCAGGTCCATAGTCAGACTGTAGCTTTTACAATGTATACATCATTCTAAAACTAAATATTATAAAGTCAGTTCCTCCTTTGCTTGTCTGCCAAGACGCGAGATCAGGCTGATGTGCCTCTAGACCTCCTCATACAACTCCACTTGGCACCAGCTCCACTACTGATCAATAACAGCATACAGCCCTATCTTTTTGCCTTGCAAAATTGGTGGTAACATAACTACCAAGAGCTTGATTCTGAAGTCATTGCATCCTCAGTCCCCAGTTCAGCTGTGTACCTAAACGCATACCTAACATGGAGAATGACTAATGTATGCAACTATTTTTCTCCATTAGGTACCTGACTTTATGCGCTAGCTAGAAAAATCTTTTCATGTGGCAACTAGTCAGTGTTCCCTTTAAGCTGAGTGCTTAGGCAGCCGCCCAGGAGAGATTCAGGTGTCACCCAATTGATTAGCAGAGAGCTCACAGCCACCCACAGTAGGAAGCATATGTTTCTATTGGTGGTGCACATTTGTGGATACCTTGGTGCACAGAACAAAATTTATTCCATTCACAGATGGAAAAAAATTAGAGGGAACCCTACACACAGAATACAATTATTTCCTGCTACTACAAAGAAATCTTGGCCAATATAACAATACAAACCAGAACCATCAAAGGTCCCCAAATTTTGTCCAAAGTAGGTGAATTTGTCTTTAAATGTGCAGTGATGGCACTGAAGATCCTCAAGCCTGCCACACCTTGTAACTTTAAGAAGACACAGTAATAGAAACCCAACCGTACCTAACATTTGATCCCACAATTCACACATAGGCATTTTGGTAAAAACTGGACTTTATCTACTGGTTCCAATTACAAGATCTGAGTCAATACAACAAAAGTGAGACCCCAGCCACATAGAAGGGGTGAGCAGCCACTGACTACAATCGTCCACATAAGCACTTACTCTTGCTATAGCACAGCAGTAAATCTGATAGAAAGCAGGAGAGCTGGGTCAACACTGAGCAAAACCTGAGCTAACCAGTAAAACTTGTAGAACAGTTATTGATTATGGGATTAATTATCTGATCATCTGAAGTTCTCCATAAATTGGCTATTCCTAGCCACAAGGAGAAGCCCTACAGATGAAAACACATGCTCAGTCATGTGGGGGAGGGGTTGGGACTTAACTATCTCCCGTTGGAAAAAACCGTGCCTACATGTAATAATTTAATCTCTAAGGCCCTGGTTAGTCTATACAGTGGGAGAAGAGAAACACACAGTTTTCAGACAAGACAAAACAGCAGAAATGTAGCACTTTAAAGACTAACAAAATGATACTGCTACCTCTCTGTCACAGTTTTCAGAGTTTAACATATGTTGTGCCAAGATCTAGACTGAAAAGAGAGAAGAATTAGTTATAGCTGTGAGACCTTTCTTCTGAATTAAAAAAGTTTGAAAAAGTAGCTGCAAAGATATTATTCGTTACTATGTAATATTTTTCTGTGCAATGTTAATGTCAGCTGGTTTCTGTACAAAATTGCATATGAAATAATAGAATGCTTGCAATAATAATTTTAATGTGCCTTTCTATAGTCAAAATAAAGTACAGATATACAACCTAATGTTGCACAGAAAGATATGGCAGCAAGGTATAATATGATTGGTGGTGAATAATGTGAAAAGAGCATCTTTCCTTGAGCAGTTTGGACAGTTATGTCACAATTTCTTATTGATAGTATATATAATTTTTACAATATAGACAAATTCTGACTGCAGTGAAAAGGGCACCAGAGCCATTAGTCTGAATAAGATTGCATTTCAATCAAGTAGTACAGAAGTTTACTGCATAATATTACCCAGAGATCTGGTGTACAGTGAGAATAATATAGCTAGCAGTAACAGCAGTCCTGTAGCACCTTAGCGACTAACAAGTGTATTAACTCATGAGCTTTTGTCAGACTCACTTGTTCTGTAAGTAGCTGTATGCTAGCATTTAAGAAGGCAAAGTCAATTAAATATGAAAACTAAATTGTTCAGATTTCATCATACTAAAACAAATACTTCACAGGAAAGGCTGTCACTCTAGTTTTAACTGGCAGCATTGTATGCAGCCTTTACATTGGTAAGTGTTAGAGATGTATTAGACGAAAACCTAAAATAATCTAGAATATATACAGTATATCACTGTATACATCACTCCTCACCATCACTCCTCACCAAAATCAGAGAGAACTTCAGCCTTAAAATGGATGACACATACAGCCCAGTACTTTAGAGCCCCCTGAAAAAGACAATACTTAGCCCAATGAGGTGAGGTGAGTTAAAGACCTAATGGCCATGTAATTAATCACCCAGAACTAAAGATGTTTTAACATAACGTACGCAGCAGTGGTCCTTATCTCTACCAAAAAAAGGCCAAAAGTGTCTGAGGCAGCCTTAGCACTCAAAGCCAATAAAAATGAAACTATTCTCTATTGAGACCTAATTAGCTTTTATAGTCAAAGCTGTACTGTGTATTCCTACTGTTGCTTATGAGTGAGACTAAAAAAAATATATATATATATGTACCATGGCACTATACTTTTTAAGTGTCTATTGAATGTGTTCTTCATTCTCCAAGGATTGCCTCCTCCTTCGATGCATACATTCAGCAAATGTGGCCAGGCTAATTATTTTTCCCCTCAAATGACAAGGGCTGTTCTACAATTTTCATAGCATCAGGGACAGTGGGTCTTCAGCCTTGTAACTTTCAAAATACTGCCTTCAAATCCTAAGATGAACAAACATTTGGCATATAAATTTCATGCTCTGGACATTACAAGGAGTAGTCTTGTATCAAAGCCACTGTTCGTGTATGCTGTTTCATTCTTTTAAAGGAGATATATTATTTTTTGGTTACCTTTCCTGACTGTAAAGCAATCACAGAAAACTACAGGAGGTACCATAAATATGCAAATTACTAAGAGATAACTTGTTTCAGTGGTTACGCCTTCAAGGAGTAGAAAACGTAAGCATGCAGGAGCTCTTCTTCCAAGTAATTTGTATGTTTGTGGTGCCCCCTGCTGCACTCACAAGTTGTCCAGGAAAAGGAGAACAAAATCTTGAAGCATTCAAACATGGGTTAATATACGTAAATTAGAGAAGTGTCCACTAGCTTTGCAATAGTTGAAGATCTTCCAGCATTTCCATTCTCAGCTCTTTTTGAGAGGTTCAGACTCAGCTATGAATATTTGGTCTGGGCAAAGCCTTAGCAAGGTTTTTGTAGGAGAAGACTTGATTGATTTATCCTTTTATTTTATGAACAATTTTCTTGCTGTCTCTATTATTCGTTCTTACATATTATTTTATTGTAGAGTGTAGTATTTCACCTTCCACACCCGGTACTGATGATCATTTGATATCACCTTTTTTAATTACAAATCTATATTCGCTACCTCCAAACCTTGAGGTACTCACCTTAAAGGTTCTCATAGATGTAGATCAGCACAAGGACAGTGTCATTCTTTTTTACATTATATACCTACTCATTAAATCTGGCTCTGTTTGTATATGGATCTGTAATCTCATTACCCTTGAAAACAAAATATAAAACCCTGTATTTTCTAATTCAGATTTTGGCTGGTTAAATTTTAGTCATTTGCTCCTATACAAAAGAGAAATTTAAATCAAGTACATAAGTCATTTTTAAAATTTACAAACATATTGGTGATTTAGAAGTTAAAAAAGAGAAATCTTATGACTTTCAGATGCTTTTTTCCCTTTCTGTTATTACCTTAAAAATGGCTTTGTTGGTCACAGAGAATTTGTGCAGGCCATTATCCCACAGAGTGGACTAAGTAGTCTTGTATTTTTTTAAAATATATATATATATTTGATATACCTAAGTTATAAGTCTTAGGATTTGGCTACAGTTGATTGTTGCTAATTTTATTAAAAATATCTATATTAACATTGTGGTGATTCCATATTAGGGAATAACATGATACAATTAAGACCCATGGCAGTCTATTGAATACACCATATGCATTTTTAAAATTGCCTGGAAATGTATTTCCTTGTAGAATCTAGTAGTTCATGGGGAGCTCTTACTTTTTATCAAATAATAAAAATTGTTAAGAGCAGGTTATCATGTCATTGATCACCAATTTCTATGAGACGTATTAAATGTTTTTGTTTAATTGCTCTGGGAAGGCAAATGAGAGAGAAAGAGAGGATTTAACACACAAAAGCAACATGTAATTCAGATCCTTAACTTTTAAGCAAAAAAGGGGAAAAAAAAAAAAGAGAAGACTGGTATTCCATATTTAAGGTGGCTCCAATTTTGCTTCAGCATACCTGAATTCTCTGAACCATGTGTAATGCTATTCTGTAACATATTGCAACAGAGAGGCATTAGAGAATGAGTTAAAACTGACAACCTGGAATCCCAGCCTTACCTCTGACTTTCCTTGTCTCTGTGGGTTTAAACCTGATATTCAAGACTACTGACAGACAGACAGACAGATAGGGTTTTCTGTGTGTGTTGGTGTGATAGTAATAGCACTATCCTTGTAAAATGAATTTGAACTATTGGTAAGACCACCAATAGTAATAATTATTACTGCTGTATTACTTTCCAGGACTGAAAACTTCAAATAAGTCTCCTCCACTCTATTTGAAGGGTTTTTTCCCCCATGCTAACTCTATGGTTGTTTGCTGGAAGAGGTTGACTGTTAGAGAAAGAAAACCACTATACTACTCAGCAGTTGGGAATCGAAGCCCCTTTTTACCAGAACCCCTGCCATATAAATACTGTCACTCACCTTCCAGATACTCAGTACAACCATTCAATCTATTGAATCAAGAGACTGTTTGATCTTATCTGCATCTGTGAGCTGACTGTCAACCTGCTTAGGCTGCATATTAAATCATCTATAGTTGCTGTATCAAGCTGGGATGATCTGTTAATTCTAAATTTATTAACCCTTGGAGTGCAGTCATCATGTTTAATCTAGTGTAGCCAGCATTTATTTTACAAGACCAAATCCTTCATTAAGATATGGCTGTGCTGTAGGTTAAAGAACCATTAATGTGTAAGACACACTTATAATTGGAAAGAGCTCACTTTGATCTTGAAAAACCACTGCCATCATGACAGTTCCAAAACAGACACAGGCAGGTTTACTTCAACATAAATGCTGTCTGCCCCAAATAAAATTTTTAATGGAGAGTTTTGTCTGAGAAAATTACCAGGGGAAAAGAACGGCCTCCTACGTTTCCCTTGTCCTCCACCCTCAGGTTGATTTAATAATCAAAAGACCACACCTCAGAGCTGTACTCAACACCACCCACAGCTCCAACTTCTACTACCCAAATCAGACTTCAGAGATTTGCAGTAGCCTCTACAACGCTTCTTCGGTCTACGACAGGACTCGCCAGCAACTTAGTCCCATATATTAAAAAAAAAACCCAACCCTGCCTCTTTTAATCTGATTGCTATACTCGCGTCGCTCCCTGTCTCTATTATACTGGCACGTTGCTGATGTGAGCCACATATTCACAGCTTTTATTTCAAGCACAAACTGCGAGGCAGGTTTCCTTTTTTGGCAGTCACGTGCCCGCGCTCTGGCTAATGTAGCCTAATAACAATTTTAGCATTCAGATGAAGCGACTTCGTTCTGTGACTGCCTTTCCTATTAGATTTGATTTTGAGAAGCCCCAGTGGGTGCCTCCGAGGCAGAGATCTATCTCCGAGGCTGCAACCGATTCAATAGCCGCCTGAGCTAACCTTGACCTTTCCCTAGACCCTGCTCCATCTGGTGCCAGCCTCTCCCTCCCCCCACCGCCTCCTCTTGCCTTCAGAGTCAACACTGATCAAGACAGAATCGAGCGCCCCGTCTCCCTCCCCGGGCGGGGCGGTCTCGGAAGGGACGAGACGTTTCAATATATGGAAATGACCGCGCCTCTTATGCAATCGGAAACCGACAGAGAGGGTTGTGATTTGGTATTTCATTCAGCGCCCAAGCCGCCCCCGGCAGGAATGTGCAGGCTGTAAAAGCCCGGCTTTCCCCCAGCACCTGGCCATTGCAAAGCCCGCGCCGTGACGGGCGCTTCCCCAGCTCGCTGAGATTGTCTCAATAAATAAATAAATAAATAAATAAACGTATAAACCCGCTCCCGGGCGAGCCGCCTTTCCCGGGTGCTTGGAAACCCATCTGGCCCCTCTCCGCAGCGCTCCGTGTCTCTGCCCACCGGTGCAGGCAATCGGAGCAGGGTCGTTGAAAAGACGGAGACAGGGGCGACTCTGAATTGATCGGCCTGTAAAGCTGCTTCGCTCTGCCTCCCCCCTGTTCCCCTCCCGGAGTTCACGGCTGTTCTGTTTTCTAAATCACACACCGCATTGATCGTCCTCTCTCCCGCCCCTTGCGGTCTTGATCGGGCCGGGAGGTGCGAGAGTCGCGGGGGGGGGTGCGGGGGGAATCACGTGGGCAGCCCCTGGACAGCAGCCGCAGCTCAAAGGAAATTGACTGACTGGCCGCTTGGGCGCATTTCAATATATGGAAATGACCAGCGGGTTCTGCCATAAATCAGCGCTCAACACTCTGTCATTTTTCCAGTTCTGCTTCATTTTCTGCTCCTCCGCTGCACGCAGAAGCGCCGGAGCTCCCCACCCGAGCGGCCCAGCTCTGCTCTTGCCCGGATTGCCTCGAACTGCAAACAGCCGCTCGTTGCTCTCCTTTTCTTCGGGATGGCAACTCGCGGGGGCTCCCGCTGGGCAGCTGCGAGCGGCTGGATTTCTCGGGCATCCCCCCTGTGCAGCAGGAATTAGTTATCCTGTCGCGTAGCGAGTAGATTTCACAGGGAAAGGGGGTGAAGTCTCCCGCCCTCCCGTCCCACAAATGCTTAGGGCAGAGTTTACCCTGAAAACTCGCACCCGCGAGCCTCAGTTGCTGTGCTGTGCGCGGGGCCCTTTCCCCGACCGCGCGCACATTTCAGGGGAAAATTTCCCTTGCAGCTTCCTTGCACCTTGGGCTTGTTCCCCGCGAGTCCCTCCGTCGTGAATTTCACGACGCCTGGTGCAACACAATCAGCGGAGCGGCAGCAAGAAGCAGCCAGGCTGTGTAACTTCCCCCAGGCAGACCGAGCAGCGGCTCCAGCCCCCGGGTGTTTTGTTTTGCTATTGGAGACGGCGGTTCATGTGATTGGAGCTGCCGTAATGTCTCAACGTGGTTTCGGGTTCTTCCTGCTTTTTTGCTCCTGGTTTATGCACGATAGGCGGTCAGTGGTCATCGCTCTACAAATCGCTGCACCTAATTAATTGTATTACGGGGGGAGGGGAAATCTGTTTATGCATATGACAGCTCGTGGGACTAACCCTTTCTGTGCCTTGACGCTGGGAAAGATACACGTGAGCCAATTCAGCCCTGGTGGAAGCAGGTGCACTCATTTACGCGGGGCGAAATTTGGCCCCACAGCTCCAACTAGAGCTCCCTTCCTCTAAAAGCACATCGCTTTTGATCCTCGCAGCACGTTGTTTTGTAACCAAGATGAATAGGTGTGGTCCTTTCCTCTCTGTTTGTCCTGCTCAGGGTATCAGACAAACCGACGATACCTTTAATGACAACTGGGACTGTAATTACAATTAGACTTCATACCAAATCAGGTTAAAAGGTCCCCCTGAATTTCAGTTTCGTTGGAGCAGGGATTACTGTTATGTTGTATATGTTGGCATACACAAAAGTATACATTTTCCATACCATTCTCCTGCTTGAAAATCGCACAATTAAATCTAATACAACTTCCTCAACATCAAAGAAAATAGTAACAGAAGTACTGTAATAATGTTTGCCAGTCACTTTTGCCTTGCAAACTATATTTTTAATAATATCCATAATGGATTTTAAGATTTAAATACTTGTGTATCCATGTCTTCGCATCACTGCTTCCTTTAATTAACAACACAAAATTTATTTCATTTACAATTAATAACTTTGTTTCCTCATAAGAATTTCAGTACAATCACATTTTCATTTGATATTATTCGTTTTTATATTTTTCCATATTAGAGATATATAATCTTGCAAACATATATACAGCATACATCAGGATCATTTCTATAATAATTGCTCACCCACAGTTGTGGCTGTGCAAGCAATGGAGAAAATCCACAGACTGCAGATAGATGACGGTATGTAGATTTATGATAGACATATTTAATGAAAAAAGTGTTTGAAAATATGTTTCTTTTGTTTTGAGGAATTTGTTTTGAATTAGATCTATAGATAGTAAAAAAAAAGGCAGCAACTGTGAATTACACTGAATGTAATTTTTTATCACTTTAATATTACACTTTCCCTCTGCAACATTACAAAGATTTAGAACATTTTCAAAACTTTCTGATCTAAGCTGTCTTGTGCTGTCTAAGGTTTGTCTGGAAGACCTGCCAGCACATGCCAGCTAAAAATGAGTGTCAATTAATAATAATAACAAAAAAATAAAACCTTCTGTATTTCTACACTCATGTAATTTAACAGGTTTTGAGAAAACCACTGAAGCAGTGGTGAGAATTTTCCAATATATGCAGTACTATCAGCTTTCATTGTAAAACACCACAGCCTCCCAAAACAGAACTGTTGAATATTTCTTTACTTCCCTGGATGCCAACCTGTGCTTGTTATTATACACTTAAAATAAACAATATTAATCTTCTACAAAAACACACTTTATTCCACCAAGTAAGCAGACAGCTGAAACACAGTCTGAAATCTGGACCATTACCTTTGCTATGCTATGTCCTCCAAAATTAGAAATATTTTAAATAAGAAATTTATGAGACTTTGTAACAGCATTTTAACTACATCAGAGAGAGAACTAAAATGTGCTTATCCTAAGATCACAACAGCATTCATAAACTCTTGCTTTTCTGCTTTACTTGGGAAATCATATAACCTCTGTGGAAGTTCCTAAGTGTGGTTTGTTTTTTAAAAAAGCGTATGGTTAATAGTATGTGAAATTGCCCTTAATTTCAATAGATAGAAAATAACTGAATATCTGTTCACACCTTTTTCAATAGCAGCACATACAACTTTACAGAATATTGTAAACTTTTAACTCTATTTTATATATTGTGTATAGCAGAGCTTTGTCTATATTCTTAAATACATAATTTATTTTCTTTAATTATCTACATATGTCTATTTATAAAACTCCATCCCATTAAATAATTATTCCTTTTTAATTTCAGTATTAAGGATCAGATCTAGTTCCTGAGTCAATTCACCTCTGTATGGAGAGCTAATCCACCATCCATGCATCCAGTTAAGACCCTGAAATAAAGTTAAAGTGAGACAAAAGTAATGTATAGGTTTTGTGTTGGCTGTGTTCACAGTCTGAATAAGACTAACACTTAGTTGTGACACAGTGCTCATCCATAGATGATAAAGCACTTTACAAAGGAGGTGAGGGTCATTGCCCCCATTTTTACAGATAGGCAACCAGAGGCACAGAGCCCGGCATGACTAGACCAAGGTCACCTAGCAGGCATAGTGGAATCAGAAATAGCCTCCAGGACTCCTGAGTCCCACTTCAGTGCTCTATCCACTAGACCTCAATGCCTAAATGAATGCCACATGCTTTGTGAGCCTGTAAACTTCCAATGACCTCAGTGACAGTTTTGGGTGGGTTCACAAAGAAATCTACAACAAAGGCCTGTGGCTATACCAGTGGAAATGCTTCCCACTGGTTCATTTTCTGCCATGTGCTACACCATCAGATATATATTCTCCCAGAAACACATGAGAGTAATCTGCAGCAGACCACTTAGGAAATATCATCCATGCAGGCAATCACTCCTCCCACTTACGTGGGTTTGGCCCACTAGTGCTAGGAATAAAGCACAGAATAAACATATTTTCTTTCTTTTAAACTGTATCTTCTTTCTGCTGTTCCCCAACCCCACCCAATTAGTAGCCCAATAGCTTTAGAAAGCATTTATTTTCTGTTTCCTGCCCATCAGCTGCTCTGCTTATGTGTCCCAAACACTTTACTCCTGCCAGTTATTGATAGGAAAGCTGATGGGTCCTTCTGAGCTCACAGTGTCCCAGGGCCATTGTTGTTAAGACAGGAAAATAAACAGGCTCTTGAGCTCTGAGGACACAAGTCAGGAGGAGATCAGGGCTTGGAAAAGCAGCAGAACCACAGAGGCAATGCAAAAGCAAGAGAAGTTTAGGGCTACATCTACACGTGAAGCCTACATCGAAGTAGCCTATTTCGATGTGGCGACATCCAAATAGGCTATTTCGATGAATAACGTCTACACGTCCTCCAGGGCTGGCAACGTCGATGTTGAACATCGACGTTGTGCAGCACCACATCGAAATAGGCGCAGCGAGGGAACGTCTACACGCCAAAGTAGCACACATCGAAATAAGGGTGCCAGGCACAGCTGCAGACAGGGTCACAGGGCGGACTCAACAGCAAGCCGCTCCCTTAAAGGGCCCCTCCCAGACACAATTGCACTAAACAACACAAGATCCACAGAGCCGACAACTGGTTGCAGACCTTGTGCATGCAGCATGGATCCCCAGCTGCAGCAGCAGCAGCCAGAAGCCCTGGGCTAAGGGCTGCTGCACACAGTGACCATAGAGCCCCGCAGGGGCTGGAGAGAGACCATCTCTCAACCCCTCAGCTGATGGCCGCCATGGCGGACCCTGCTATTTCGATGTTGC